>NC_045441.1:50738476-50930176 GCF_002776525.5 Piliocolobus tephrosceles
ATTTTAGAATTTGTTTGGTCACCTTATCTTAGGTGGATTCCTCTCTTTCTCTGCCTTTTTCTCTCTCTCCCCAAAAGGTTGAGCTTGAGCTGAATAACAGAATTCCTAGTGATATTTTATAATTTTTTTAAAAAAAGTATGGCCAGGCACTGTAGCTTATGCCCGTAATTCCAGCATTTTGGGAGGTCAATGCAGGTGGATTGCTTGACCCCAGGAGTTTGAGGCCAGCCTGTACAACATCATGAAACCCTGTCTCTACAAAAAAAATATTTTTTTAAAATTAGCCGGGTGTAGTCACTTGCACCTGTGGTCCCAGCTACCTGGGAGGCTGAGGTGGGAGGATCACCTGAGCCTGGGAGGTCGAGGCTACAGTGAGCTGTGATTGTACCACTGCACTCCAGCCTGGGTGACAGAGTGAGACTGCCTCAAAAACTTAAAAATTTAAAAATTTAAAATGAAATAAATAAATAAGTATAATTAGTAGAGATTAGGCACTACACTAAATGCCTTTTTTAACCTTCTATTTAAATGATTAGGGACACACAAGAAGCTGTAAAAACAGTACAGAGAGGTCCCAGGTACCCATTATCCAGCTCCAATGATAATATTTTAGTACATTATCCAAACCAGCAAATTGATGTGGACATAATAGAATTACCTAAACTACAACCTTACTCAGGTTTCAGGAATTTTTATGCCTAGTATTTTCACATACATTTTCTCATTCCATCCTCCCATCATTATTGCTTCCATTTTGCAGAAAAGAAAACTGAGTCCAAGAAATGCTGAGTAACTTACTGAGTAACTCTGTAAGTTAGAGTCAGGATGGAATCTCAGGTGTGTCTGACTCCAAGCTCTAGTGCTAACCTACCTTCCCTACCACCCCATACCATACAGCGGGCATCACTGTGGTCACAGCAGAGAAAGGGCTCTGGCAAGCCCACAGGTGATGCTGGTGACTTGCTCACAGGTGAGGTCTATGGAGGCAAATGTGTGGCAGACATGAGCTCACAGCCAGACAGGCAGTGAGTTTGAAGAAGGGCTTCCTAGTTCTCCAGGCCAGCAGCTAACGTTGAATTCTTAGACTGAACAATCTACGGCAGGAGGCCCAGGCAGGCAGGGAATAAGCCCAAGGTGACTGGCCAGCCAGTGCTGCAGTGAGAGTCCACACCAGCCACAAGGAAATGGCAGGAAATGAGCAGGCTGGTGTGGCATCAGCATTGGATCAGGGTGCAGAGGCAGGCAGGAAGCAGAGACCTCATTGAAAGGCAAGTCCACAGCAGCATCAAAACCAGAGGACACAGACCTTCTGCCTCACTGCTGGACCAAGGAGGCAGTGTGGCCCAGTGGTTAACTGTGGGTTCTAGAGTCAAACTCTCTGGCTTTGAATCCCAGATCTACCAACTGATAGTAGGATCTTGAATATGTTAATGTCTTTGTACCTCAGTTTCTCCATCTGTGAAATGGAAGTAATAAAAACACTTGTCTCACAGGATTGTTGTAAGGATTCAACAGCTTAACACATACAGCTTGTAGAAAAATGCTGGACACACAATTTCTAGTCAGGTTAGCTGTTATTGTCATCATACACATGTGACTGGATGAGGGATAAGAGGAAAATGCTAGAAAGGAAAGAGAGAAACCACCTCGAAGGTCCCAGGTAGCAGAGTGGTTGGTCAGTGCTGACGACCCAGTGAACGTAGCTGATTAACCCAGAAAAGGTAAATTCCTCCAAACAACACAGAGCCCAGAGCTCACAGTGCACCTTCCAAGCATTGAGTAGGATGCTGACACTGAATCATATCACTTTCTAATTATAAAGCATCAGCTGCTGCCAGACACCATGCTCACCGCATGCATGCCTCCTCAACTCCTCACAGGTAGCCCCTGAGGGAAAGAACATCTAATCCTGTTAAACAGATGAAGAAACTGAGGCTCAGCTTAAAGAGTGTGCTCAAGGTCAGACAGCAGGCAAGGGGTGTAACTGGGATTAAACCAGAGCTCAGTGTTCCCACTACACCCATCATTAAGACGAACACAACGCTCAGTAACAATGGTGTCTGGCACAGCCATGGGTCATGGGTCAGCAGGAGCAGGGAGCAGCATAACTGGGCAGAAATGGCCATGTGAGAAGTGGGATGATTCACTCAAACTCCTTTCTCTGGCTAAGTAACTGCCTCCCCCAAACCATTCCATGAGTTTCTCTCTACTCTGCAATTTCCTATAATTCTAATGGCATCAGTAAAGCCAGATAAAGGACATAGTTTTCCACTGGGCGCGGTGGCTCACGCCTGTAATCCCAGCACTTTGGGAGGCTGAGGCGGGCGGATCACAAGGTCAGGAGATCGAGACCATCCTGGCTAACACGGTGAAACCCCATTTCTACTAAAAATACAAAAAATTAGCCGGGCGCGGTGGCGGGCGCCTGTGGTCCCAGCTACTCAGGAGGCTGAGGCAGGAGAATGGCGTGGGCCTGGGAGGTGGAACTTGCAGTGAGCCGAGATGAGCCACTGCACTCCAGCCTGGGCAACAGAGCAAGACTCCATCTCAAAAGAAAACAAAAAACAAACAAACAAAAAAGACATTGTTTTCATTTTATTTTATTTTTACTTATTTTAAGTTATGGGATTCATGTGCAGGACATGCAGATTTGTTACATAGGTAAATGTATGCCATGGTGGTTTGCTGCACCTATCAACCCATCGCCTAGGTACTAAGCCCTACATGCATTAACTATTTATCCTAATGCTCTCCCTCCCTCTACCCCCACAACAGGCCCCAGTGTGTGTTGTTCCCCTCCCTGTGTCCATGTGTTCTCATTGTTCAGCTCCCACTTATGAGTGTTTTCTGCCAGATTAGGGAACCCCACAAGAGCCCCACTTGGCCCTTCACATCACCAGCAGGACAGGGAATTAGACCTGGATCTGCTGATACACACCTTCATATTCTAAGTCAAAGTTCAATTCTACCCTTTAGGGTTGATGTCTCTCCCTCTAGGGTTGATGGACCACCCCACTTCACCTCTGCTGGGCCCTTGTGACCTTTCTCTCACAAGCAACTGCCTGGACTCCAGGTAGGGTGAAGATACAATGGCTTATAAAACATTGAATGAAAGAAGAGTTCAGAGTCTATACTGATACTAAAATGTAGAAAGGGAGAGAAAGGGAAAGCTCTTATTTATAGTCAAATATCATCCAATACATAGAAAAGAAGTGATAGTTAGAAAATATCATTGATTCAGCCAAGTGCCATCAAGTGATGCTAGAATCACTGCATATGTTTTTTGGGAAAAAGGTTATTTACAGAGTCTCAAAGTGTCTCCCCACAGATGATTTAATCACAATTAAGGTGCCCATTGATTGTGAGAAAAGTACCCTGACAGTGGACAAATTGTGAGAAACAACTTTAACCAGTGACCAAAGTCAACATCACCCATAATAGGATAAACCTCCCTCCTCATTGCTGTGCCGAGAAGGACTCAGTGTCACTTATGTAGTATCCCTGTCAAATGGATGACCTGAGGACACTAGAGGCAATGATCTGAAAAACCAAACTGAGGAACATTCTGCACAACAAAACACACGGCCTGTTTGCTTCAAAATGTCAGTGTCATGAAAGGCAAGAAAGGCTGAAAAACTGTTTCAGTTAAAGGAGACTATCTTTTTGTACCCATTAACCAACTTCTCTTCAACTCCCCTCCCTATTTCAAATACAGTTAGATAGAAGGAATAAGTTCTAGTATTCGACAGTACAATAAGGAAATTATAATTAACAATAACATATTGTATATTTCAAAATAACTAGAGGAGAATTGTAGTGTTCCCAAAACAAAGAAAAGATAATTGTTTGAGGTGATGGACATCCCCATTACCCTGATTTGATCATTATACACTTTATACCTGTATCAAAATATCACATGTACCCCAAAAATATGTACAACTATGTCAACAAAATACAAATAATAAAATAAGGGAACCTAAAGAAACATGACAACTAAAAGTGATGTGTACTTCTAGAGTGGAGCCTGGATCAGAAAAAAAATACGGCTGTTAAAGACATTATTGGGACATTTAGTGAAATTTGAACACAGACTGTATATTAGGTAATAGCGTAATATCAAGATTAAGTTTCCTGAATATGGTAACCGTACTGTAAGGAAATGACCTTATTCTTAAGAGATGCAAGCTAAAGCTGAAAGGTCATGATGTCTACAATTTAGGATTAAAAGATTTGGGGGGAAAAATGGATAGATAGATTGATAGATAGATAGATGATAAACCTAAAGCGAATGTAGCAAAAGGCTAAAAGGTGACTTAGATGGAAGACAATAATCATTTTATTAGTCTTGCAATTGTTCTAGAAGTTTAAATATTGTCAAAACATTATTTTAAAAAACAAATGCAAAAGCATTTCTTAAATACAAGTACCTATAAGTTGGCTTAGAGTTATACACTACAGCCAGATTGAGTGCTACCCAGGGAAATTTAACAACTAAGGAAACTCAACCCTGATTTGAGTAGATGAACTTAAGGATAAAATAATTAGCAGAACATTGCACAAGCATGTAATTATACAATTATAACGCAGGTCCCCTTCACACACAGTTTTCTTATTCAAAACCGGGGCCATTTTCAAAGAATGAGAATGTTAAACAAATCAAAGTTTAAAATTTTGGATCCCTAGACCACGTTTACTCTTTGACTGACATATTCCTATTTCTGACTTTGCAGAGTTCATGAGTCACGCTCTCAGGCAGTTTGTGATATGTCCACCTCAAGTACTTGAGCCTCGTTGCCTGAGCTGGAGTTATCATCCCTTCTAAATGAGGACAAGCATGTCTGTAGCTCTTGTGCAAATAACAATGCTCCCACAGCTGAGCTGACTTCCAGTGTTAGGAGGTAATTGGACCTAGCAAATTCACTTCTGGCTGCACTTAACAGTAATCAATAAATGGGGATCTGCAGCCAGGATACAGTTGTAGGGCTGTTTAGTCAATGACCATTAGCTACTACAGCATTTAGAAGAATGTAATTTTAAAAAATGGTCTCTGTTCCAATCCATGTGGGAAAGCATATTTTCACAAGTTTCTTCCCAAAATTGTCCATGTACTTCCTCCAGGCACCATAGAACACCCAGTGTTTAATCCCCATGCTGTTCTCTAGCTCCATTATTTCATCTCTGTCACAGGCCAGGAAACCTTCATTTCGATGCTATGTGTGCAGGAAACTGAGGCATGGAAATATAATTCCTAATTCTGTAACTTAATTTAAAAATATATACAGTCTCCTTTCCACTTACTCAAAGATTTCCGAGAGCTCCGAAGATTTCTGCCTGTGGAATAAAACTGAAACTCTTTCTCATGGCAAACAGGGCCCTACATTACATTGTCCCAGGCTTACCTTTCCTTTACCTGGTTCCAAACTTTACCTGCCTCTCATTCACATGCCTCAGTCACAAATCAAAGAGTTCCTTCAACATAAGGCATGTGTTCCTGTCTCCTGGCCTTGGTTCACACTGTTCCTTTTGCTTCCCTTTTATGTCCACCATAATCCAGGGTGATCTGTTTTATGGTTATACCATAGTGCCATTCAACATATTCACCCATCTCCGTGAGGTCTGGGAGATGGGGAGAGGGTAGCGGAAGACAAATGGGGCCTGCAGTGGTCTGATTCACCTCATGCAGCTTCAGTGCCCAACACAGGATGCAATTGTAGAGTATGCACTGGGCACATGAATGAGAAGAGAGCATTTGTTATCAGAAAAATTTTAATAAGAAGGAAACCGCTCCTTTTCCTCTAGCAAGGTCAAAAACCCTGCCCTAATGCTGTAAATAGGAACGAATATTTCTACAGAGTAAAACACAGGGCTAAATTATCATAAGGTAATGAACCAATCACATCAAGACAGATTTGCATTAATTACAGGGCACAGTTTTAAAGGGGTCTGCTTTATTTTTATTTAGGGTACCTTAATTTCACTGCAACAAACAAATGCAGTTAAAGTCATTCATCACGGAAAGTTGTAAGGGGTGACATATGGTGTTTTTGAGATAGTTCCCAGTGTAGAGTCCCATATCGGTAGGCCAATCTGTCTCTTTACTTCATCCACCATTAAGACTTAGCCCTAAGCCTGGTACTGGGGAGGAGGAGGCTATAAGGGAGGAGAAGTAGAAAGGCAGAGATCCAACTTTTCTGGCAGGGGAGATGACAGAGAGAAGAGAAACTAGAGCAGAAGAGGCAAGGGTGAGACGTGGGTGTCCTCCTCTTCTCTCTCTGGAGGGATATTCACCCAAAAACCAGAAGCTCTACATCAAAGTAAACTTGGTGGCCAGTAGAGTCAGGTAAAGGGAAGCTGAGTTTTAGCTTTTCCAGGTTGTCTGTAGGCTCTTTGTGGTTTGGACAGGCCCCAGAGTCTCCCACAAGCTCCTGAAGCCAAATCTCAGAAGTTACCTGGGATTGTGACTAAGAGTTAGTCCTGGAGGTTGCCATGGGGACAAAGTAGCCACAGGCTAAAGTCTGGACCATCTGATCCTGAAACACACAATAATCAAAACCAGACCTTCCTTGGGGCCTGTAGCACTGCCGTAGGGGGAGTGGAAAGGGGCTGGGAGAGAAATACAGGCAGCAAGGGGGGCCAGATCATACCAGACAGCAGAGTCACACAAACCAGACACCATCTTGGTGAGCTGCAGGGTGCCAGAAGGGACATCTGAACCAATGAGCATTTTTCTGAAAGAAAACTAAATCATCAGGAAAAAAAAAAAGTGTCATCCAAATGGTAAGTTCATGTTTGACTTTAAATGTAGGGTTCCTCCCTAGTTCCCCTTAAAGTGGGGGCTCCAGAGGAAGAGTAGTTCAACTAAAAAGGAAATTAAGAAGCAACATTTTCTCACACATCTTGGGGTATTGACAAAGTTGCAGCCCTGTTACATAGGTATTTCTCACATTAGGCTCATAATCTATAAAGTACATTTTCTGGATAGTAATTCTTCATTCCCTACTAATTGACAAGAATAAACCCTCTATCCTCCAATAAGCCAAGTCAAAAAATTTTAGTGAAGAAAGAAATATGGGCCAGGTGTGGTGGCTCACGCCTGTAATCCCAGCACTCTGGGAGGTCTAGGTAGGTGGATCACTGGAGGCCAGAAGTTCAAGACCAGCTTGGTCAACATGGTGAAACCCCATCTCTACTAAAAATACAAAAATTAGCTGGGCGTGGAAGCTGAGGCACGAGAATCACTTGAATCCAGGAGGCAGAGGTTACAGTGAGCTGAGATCACACCACTGCACTCCAGCCCGGGTGACAGAGCAATACTCTGTCAAAAGAAAGAAAGGAGAGGAGAGGAGAGGAGAGGGAAGAGAGAAAGGAGAGGAAATGGAAGAGAGAGAGAGAAGGAATATGGTGGGGGTAGGCCCCTACTAGCTGACTTCTGCAAACCACTGCCTATATTTTAGGCTTCCAAATTCTGCAATGCATTTTTAACAGCATTACTCTTGCTGCCCTCTCTCCCAACCAGGAATTTCTCTAATGCCTGAGATGTACTGAATTTATACTTCCAGCTCCTAGAATTATACCACCCTTTTCATAGGAGGTTCATGAGCTAAACCATAAAAAATGAATTGGATTGCAAAACCACAGCCCATTCATTCAATCAACAAATACACCCAAAGCATCTATGATATGCCAGGCAATCCAGGCAGTGGGTCCCTGCCACCCAGAAAAATTTCTATCTAATGCAAAATATGAATAAGAATAGTGTGGGATGTGCTACTATGGGTCAATGGTAGTGTCCAGACAGCACGTGGATAGGAGGTTGGGCAGCCCAGTTGTGGAGGTATCTAAGAGCACCCTTGACCTTGGGCTACACCCATGAGCTCACTGCCAATCTCCTCTACTCTGCTGCTCCCACCTTCATAGCTTCTTGGTGCTACCTTCACACATCAAGTACTCTATTGAAGATCTCTTCCCTGAGAGTCTACAGGTTGTGTACAATGAAGTTACTGCTTATGCAACTGAAGACAAGAAGTGCATTTACCTCGTACCCCACACTGACCCCCAGGGGTAGTTTAGTCCAAGCTGATCTCAAATCTTCACACTTCCTTCCTTTATTCAGAGAGAACTTCAGGGATTCCCTGCATATTTTGGGTCTTTATGTGGGCTGGAACAGCAGTTCCTGTTGCTAATTAGGAAACATAGAGAAGTTTATCCACACTTCACATTGGCAGGGTGAGTTAGGTGGAAGCTCCAGAAGGAATGTCCCGCTCCTCCTCCCAACCCAACAGCACTGAAAGCTTCCTGAGGGTTATTCTAGGATGAATAACTCACACTTGGTAAAATGTGCCGCTGAAATTTATTGTGGTTGAGGCATATGCTGAGGGGTTGAGGACACCTCAGATGAGCTACATTCCCGGGGGTGGAAGCCTGGATTTCTCAACGGCCTGAGAAGAATGTGCTCTGGTTGGAAAAAGGATGCATTCTGTAGGGGGAGTCAGCCCTGGAGACAAGCCCACTGGCTAGGAGCCAGAGGCGTCCATCAGCAGACCTTCTGTGTGGAGTTCAACATTTGTGAACATTTCTTGGACAATGAAAATAATAATATTTTGAGTGCAATTACAATTTTCTCCTTATGTTGTAGTTTCTTTAATCTCAATGCTTCCCCAAAATCCCCTGTAAGGCAATAAAAGTACAAGATACTAAAGAAAATTGTGGCTTGCCCCATGTTCCCTCCCACTAGAGCCCATAGGGAAGATACAGTATCAAATATAAAATTAAATATAGAGAGACTGGCCCAGAATATCTATGCCAGTAGCATTGGAGCTATGCCCCCCACGCCAAGCTAGAAGTAGTACACCAGCAGAGAACTGCAGTGTGATGGGAGACTGTGGTTCTCTGAGAAGCAGATGTCAAGACAGGATTAGACATACAAGAGATGTATTGGAGTAAAATCTGTAAAAATAAATGAGTAAAGAGCTGAGCGAGGCTGAGAAAGCCATCAGACCTGGATGCAGGTCTGACTCCCAGTAAAAGAAAGTTGGGTAGAAGTGTCTGAGACTGTACTGCAGCTCTAAAGAAAGTTCAGCAAGGCCATTAGTGAGTCTGAACACCAAAGTCACCATCAGAGGAGTTCCATGTCTCCCAGGAACAGCTGACCTTAGGGTCCCTGCCATGCTCAGTCAATGTCAATGGGCTCCTCTGGGATGCACAGCCTCGGCCATCACAGGGATAAATTTCCCCCACACAAGCTAGGAGGCCATGGGTCAAGTTCACCTTCTGTGATCAGAGATATGAAAGGTACATTCTCATGGCCACCACAGAGATAAGCCCTCCCTTCCCAAAATACCAGGGAGAGGACCAACAAGAATGCAAGAGGAATAATGTCTACCTCATATATACTTGGTCATTTTTTAACAGTGAAAAATCTGTCTCTAAAAACTTACAAAGAGAGACCTAAACATTGCCTTTATATGAAGCCAAGGTTGCAATAAAAACTTCTCTAGGCTTTAAAAATTCTCAGAATTCATTCTTTCATTCTTCCCCTTGGCAAATGATTTGGATTTGCAAAGACTAAAGGTGAAAAATAACTCCAGGAAGGCAACACTAAGTCAGGAGAGTAGGTGTCCCCAGAAGTTTCCAGTGGGTGAGCAACACTCAGTGATAGAAGAGTATGTGTGACCAGACTTCCTATGAGCTAATTGGGAATTTTAACCCATGATTCATCCTAGGGAGGGGCCGAAGCTCCAGGGGACGCTACCCCACACCATGCCATATCATCAGCCAGATTGCACATTTCCTGAAAGTAATCAAGTCAGAAACTGACATTTTGGCAGCAGCCCCTAGTGGAAAAATGACTGCCAAAAGTCAAAATGAGGATGAGTTCAACGATTTAATTCTGCATGGAAAATGCAATCCATTAAATGGGATCTGACAAGGCCTTAATCTCATCCGTAGCTGAGGGTGTTGGCTCAATGCGGTTCTGCTCTCTGGAACATATTCTTAGTAAGCTATCTATAGAATCTAGAAAGCCTTTGCCAAAGCCCAAATAAGTCCATTCTAAGTGGGAAGAGAAGCTCACCAAGCCCCCACTGACTCTGTAGGGAGTAAGCACACGATTCTTCCAAGTGCAAAATTATCAAAACCTGGCAACTCAACCTGTGTTGGCAGTCACATGATTCAAGGCAAAGTAACTGAGATGGGCAATGCACTGAGTGGCTTCAGAATTTCCACCACTGCCCAAGGAGGTCGGGCCCACAGCCAGCATCACTCACAAAGCATCCATAGGGCTCATATTCCCTGGCTGGGGCCCATTGCATAACCCAGTCACAAAAGAAAGAGTTGGGAGTGTACAGGATCAATCTTCTCCCAAACAGGGTTTTAAAAACTGAGTGAGAAAGACTTAGAGGCTGTCACCTTCGTTGGCCCACTTAATCCTAACAGCAGCCCCCAAAGCCCATTATTTTACTGTTTGCATGTGAAAAATGAGTAAAGAGAGCAAAACCATTACTCAAATCATGTAGTTTAAAAGATTGTTTGCAAATTCATACTTGTGGGATTCCAAAGCCTGTGTTTCACCACACAGAAGGTGGTGGTCCTCAGACCACTGCATCAGTTGGAGCTTGTTAGAAATGCAGATTCACAGGCTGCACCCCAGACCTACTGAATCAGGATCTGCATTTAATAGGATTCCCCAAGGAATTCATTTAGACATAAGGTTTGAGAAGCAGTGCCTTCAATGGCTTCTATCCAAAAGGGGTAGGTGGATTGAAAACATAAGTCTAGACTAGAAAAAGATTCAGTGCAATAGAACAGGGCCAGTCTTATAGGATACATAAAATATGTATAAAAATATAACTCAAACAATATATCCAAAGTGCACACTCAAATTAGTATAACCAATCACACCATATCTTTTTTCACCAACAACAAATCCGGAGACATGAAGTCCAAGGTTATGTGGTGCTAGTAGAATATGCTGAAGGAGCAAGGCTATAGAGCTAGGTGGACTTGGTTGAAATCTCCAGCTCTGCCACCTGCTGGGTGACTTTGGGCAAGCTGCTTGATCTCTCTGAGCCTCAGTTTCCTGACCTGTACAACTGAGAAAATAATACTCAACTTGCCAGGGTTTGGGTGGATTAAATGAGCAAATGAATGCACAGTCCTTGGCACACAGCAGATGCTCAATAAATACTGGCTTCTCTTACTTGTGGTACCATCTGAGCCAGGTCCCTCCCACCTCTGGGAATGTGTACACCAGAGGCTGGGGAGAGAAACCTCTCTCAGCAGCCAGCTCTTTCCTGTTCTCTTGGGTCCTCTAGTGGCAGGTATTGAGATTCCTGTGACTAATCAGACTGGATGGACTTGTCTGTCTTCCTTAGCCCCAGGTTCAATTTATTTTCTATCCTCTTTTAAGAAAAGCCTAAGCAGAGCAACAGGTTTAAAGGGATAAAATATGAGAAAGAAGGAAAGAGGCACCCAAGGTGAGTTCCCAGGAGTGTCTATTTTCCAGGCACTGAAGCCTTTTTCTTTATTTATGGCTCCCACTTTCTTCTTTTCAAAAATCTCAGATTTTGAAAACAGACCTTTCATGCCACAAATTTAGTGAGCTTTCAGGGCCCACAGTGTCTGCACGTGGAGCCATAAAACCCATGTTTGATCCTATTTAACTTTGTATGTGTAGGCTCAAGGGCATGCAAGGATTCCAGGGAGTGCTGAGCACGAATACAAAATTAACACTTACTGAGCTCGTTCTGGGTGCTGGACACTGTGCTTGGCTCATTCACATGCATTATCTCCTTTAAATCCTCCCCAAACCCCGGGAAGGGGGTCTCTTTATCCCCATTTCAAAGATTTTAAAACAGGCCGGAATAGGTAGGTTTGTTCTCACACTGCTATAAATAAATACCTGAAACTGGATAATTTATAAAGGAAAGACGTTTAATTGACTCACAGTTCCACATGGCTTGGGAGGCCTCAGGAAACTTACAGTCAAGGCAGGAGATGAAGAGGAAGTAAGGACCTTCTTCACATAGCAGCAAGAGAGAGAAGAGTAAGCAGGGGAAATGCCAGAAGCTTATAAAACCATCAGATCTTGTGAGAACTCACTCACTATCACAAGAACAGCATGGGGAAATGCCCCCATAAGCCAATCATCTCCCATCAGATTCCTCCCTCGACACATGGAATTACAATTCAAGATGAGATTTGGGTGGGGACACAGACCCAAACCTTATCAATAGGCAAGTGACCTGCTCAAATTAACATAGCAAAACACTCCTAAATCTCACCTAGTGCAGTGGTTCTCCCGGTGTGATCCTGGACCAGCAGCATCAGTATAACCTGAAGCTTGTCAGGGAACATTCTTGGGCCCTACCTACATCTGGGATGAGCCCACAATCTGTTTTAACAATCCCCCCCAGGTGATTGTGATGCACACTCAAGTTTGAGTCATCAGACCACTCTTCAAGCCCAACCTTAGCCTGGCAGTTAAGAAAACAGAGGTTTTGCCACCAAAAAAAAAAAGACATTATGTGAAGCAGTGGATATGTTATTTAGCTTGATTTAATCATTTTGCAATGTACACATACGACAAAACATCATATTATTTTACATTGTAAATGATATACAAATTTTGTCAATTATATCATTATAAAGCTGGGGGGTTGGGGGGAGGAGGAAAAAACAGAGGTTTGAAGAGATGAAGCAATTGGCCAGGGGTAATAGAGTTGGAACTGAAACCCAGTACAGCCACTATCAGAAGTCAAATTTTCCCACCTGGATAGCTTAAACTGTTCCTTTCTCAGAGAGTAAAGACTAAAGCCCTTAGTACAACTAAGCACTAAACTGTGTTGCCTTCCAGCAATATTGGCTGGGATCTGAATCTGGGCAGCCACAAGGAGACCTTCCCCTCAAGCCCTGGAAGCTTGGTCCCAAGACTGTGCAAAACTCTCTGCCCCAATACACAGAGTATTTGCCTCATCAGCACTGCCCAGCCAGGAAGGGGACAAGAGGGAAGACTGTCAGGGACCACACCCAGAGTTGAGATGGCATTTGCACAAATCTCAACTATTGACACAACCCTTGGGGAAGAAAGGTGGTGCCTTCATTTTCCAAAATCTTTATTTCCAAGTCAGTGTGTCAAATTCTCACTTTCAGCTATACCCTCTGGCATTATTAGTAACTGACATTAATCCAGCAACAATCCAGAGTGTTTGCAGGCCATACTTAGGGATCGCAGCCTGATTGGAAGACAAGGCCCAGGGACATGTCTTGAAGCTGCATTTGAATCACAAGCATGCTTTTTATGTGAGTTTATAGATGATATACTTATTTGGGGTGGGGTGATAAAGTAAGACTTAAAGTTTTCCCAAGCCACTCCTTGCTGCTGCATTGGAGACTAGCAATCCACCAGCAATTTTTTATAGGCTTTCTCTCTCCAGGCCAGTTTCTTCATCTCTAAAATGGACAGAATCCTTGAGTTTTTTGGGTTAAGCCTGGCAAATAAGAACAGTTATTGCTGATGTAACATGGAGTCTGGTGGAGACTGAAACATAAAAATATTTGAATTTTTTTTGAAAAACACCCATCATTGATAAATTTGTAAATAATTCATATATTTGGAAATGGAAAGTAGAATTTAGCTTTAGAGCAGACTGTCCCTTTGCTCTGAAAAGAACTACTTAAATGAAAATACTAAATGCAAATATTAAATAAGTACACACATTTTGTCCTGGTGGTAGCTTGTATATATTTGCCTCCACCTTACAGAGAGCTAGAAAAGATTTCTGGGGAAAGTGGAATTAAGTATCTAACCCCTTCCTTTTGAGAATCAACATTATTAGAATATGTCTCAGAAAAACTGTGGTTGTGCTGAGGCCAAGGGTCAGGAAAAGACAACAGAAGCCACAGACAGGAGACATCACAAGGAAGAGGTAATCTAGGTTGGTGACAAAAATGCCTAGTTTCACTGAGGTCAGAAAGTCCACGCTCAACATGAGACCTCATTTCCCTAGCAAGGGACAAAAGGCATAGCAGGATAAGCAATGATTCTTGAACCACTGTCAATAAGGCTGGGGGTCCTTGGGAATAGTGAGGGTCAAGAACCCCAAGAAAAGACTGGACCTCCTGATAATTTGGCACATTGGGCTTATTGACATTGTCATTTGTATCTTGTTTGTTAAGAGCTGATGACCATATTTCCTGGCCCTAAACTCCAAATGCCCTCCAAGTATGACCAAGGAAAAAGAGAAGGAAGTAATCAAAGCTATCACTAACCCTTATTGTGGTACCACTCAGTGGTAATGACCCTACAGAGGAGCTGTGAGGTAACCTTGATTCTGCTCTGATTTATTCATTGATAAACTCTTCCCATACCTGAGTAGTTTACTTGTAGTAATTTATGCACAACAAATCTCACAGCTGATCATGCCACCACAATTAAGGACAATTGCAGAAGAAAATATTTACCATTTAGCATTGTCATCAAAATCAGCCATCTTTTTTGGAAGAAAAGATAATTACAGAATAGTATACAGTTGTATTAAGGGTACCAGTAAGTAAGTAAATAAATAAATAAATAAATAAATGCTAATGGATTTCTTGTCTCAATTGCTAAAGGGTTGGCATATACCTGCATGCACCTGCAGTCTTCTTCCTACAGCACCAAATGTTACAAGGAAACAGAAATAAGTCCTGATATTCAATGTATAACTTAATCTCTTTCAGAAACCAAGACACTGCTACATGTTACACCTAACAGATCAAATGACGCTCATGGGCATCAATACATTCTCTCTATTAAAGAGCACCAAGAGAATGCAAACAAAACAGATGATGGTAAAGGAGTTGAGTGAGCAAATAAGATGTTCTTTTCATGAGAGTAGCTCTTTGCCCGTTCATCGAAGAAGATGATGAACCTGGTTTGGGATGAAAAGAGTAGCTATAAGAACCCTTAGGAGAAGCGATTGACTCCATAAGAGATGCTCCAAGGTGAGAACACATAGACAGAGAAAGCCATTCACAGTCCCCTCTTTCATCACAGTCACTTGCTGAGAATTGCAGGTTCATAAGATGTACTTCTCTCCAGGTGAGTGAGTTTTAGTTTATTCAAAACCTTATGATGCAATAACCAGGCCCTTAGTAGGAATAAAAACAGCATTTGCCTGCAATTCTTGTCTCACCAATGCACTCGTCACACTGTATAAAGAAATCCAAACCCCTATTTATCACTCCTTTCTGAACTCATCTATAATTCAATAGACACTAAGAACCTTCACACAATGAAATGGCTCTCACTGAGGAATTACGCATATCACCTGGATGCAAAAGAGAGTACACTTTTCAAATCTATTTCATGGAACTCCAAGAGCTGTCTGAATTGTTTATGGGGAAAGAAAAATGAGGTTTATATGTTCTGCTAACCATGTGGAGAGTATGAAAGTCTATAGTGGAAAGAAAAGTGAAAGAAGTAAAATTGATATAACAGGAAGAAAGGAGGGGCAGAAAGCAATCTGGAAAAATGATCGAGTCTTAATTTCTGAAACCAGTAGTACTGTAAATGTACTGTTTCAAATGTGAGTCTGAAAGACCCATTCGGGGAAAAAAAGTCACCTTTTTACACCACATTCATACTCAGATTGGTTTTTATTTAATATGGGTGAGAAGGTAAGGGACGGAGTTATAATGAAAATGTAGTACAATACCAAAAGAAAATAAGAGACCTTGCGGGAAGATGCAAGGCTAAACGATGAACTAGAACAGAGTAAACAGCCACCTGGTAAACAACATGAGAAACTTCTCACTTCATTTCCGTCAGCAGCAGCTCTTACATCTTTTACAACTGGAAACCTTTCCCCAGCAAGAGACTCTAAAGACACAGGACTGAATTAATTCCCAACACATGCTTTTCTTCTACGCCCTTATCTGGATGCGTCATCCTCCTTTGAAGCAAAAGACTCATTAATCCAATTCAAATTGCCAACATC
This sequence comes from Piliocolobus tephrosceles, assembly GCF_002776525.5. Classification (NCBI taxonomy): domain Eukaryota; kingdom Metazoa; phylum Chordata; class Mammalia; order Primates; family Cercopithecidae; genus Piliocolobus; species Piliocolobus tephrosceles. Next base: position 50,754,454 of record NC_045441.1, read on the forward strand.
AGTAAATCCTTTGCCTCAGCATTTAAATGCCAATACCAATTAAATACCAACAGCAACTTAACTACTGATAAGATCTTCACTACATTCAGGAAATCCAGCCAGAAGTCCAGCTAGCATTGATTCCAACCCTCCTTCATCAGTTCTAATTTACTCAGTGCAAAGAAATGAAGTAATTTGCTGTCCACACTGACTATGCATCTAACTGGATTGAAACAACTCCACAAGCAAATAAGAAGGAACACATTGAGTTGCAATCCACCAAACCTGAAGGATGTCTTCACCAAGACTTCCGGGCTATCCAGCTGTGGCAATTCATCAGCTAGGATTTCTTCTGGGGGTCGAGGGTCATGGACAATTGTTGGCCGTGGCTTCTCCTTGACATTCCCTGTGAGCCCATCGATGAGGGAGTTCCACAGACAGTTCTGTGACTTAGACCCTGAGGCATAGGGAAAAGAGAGATGCAGGTGAATCATCCACCAGTTGACTCCATGTCCTGCCTTTCCCAACTCAGGATCTTCCAAGGCAGAGCAGGGAAATTTATATACTTCTTATCATCTCCACCAACATTAGAGAGCTGTAACCAGGAATTTTTACATTTATATGTAGAAAATAGGCTACCACTCTGAGTATTTTGACTCAAAGCTAAGTTATTGGATATATCTTGTCTTATTGCAGTGGTGATCAGCCCTAACTCCTGACAGAGCCACAGGTATCTATTTAGATGTTTAGTCAGCAATTGGAAGTATATAAAGCACTACCATCTTAGGGAACAGTGAGGATGTTCAAACTCAAGTCTCCCCTATAAACTCGGCTTGCCTGAAGCTTAAGACTCCATTCTATGGAGACACCCACCCCAAAGAGGGCACCACCTTTAAGAACTAGAACTCACGATCAACAGGTTGATTCTTCTACAATATCAAGACCCAGGAAAATTACATGTATGTTTATGCATGTAAAACTTCAAACATGTGAGATAAATGTTAAAGATGGGCATCAAGTGAAAGCGGTGTCTACAAAAGGAGAGCCTGATCCGCCAGGTGATCAAGGTCAAACTCAACAGTGAGAAGTTGTGCTGATAGTGTGTGCCCTTGATATGATGTCATGAAAATGTCACTTTGCTCTGTGTAGTAGGCATGTTTCTAGCTTCCATAAACTTGATGCTGTAACATCTGCCCTACATGCATGTGCCCAACACAGCTCGTTCTGGACAACCAATAGTATGCCTGAGTCACCTGACCTTGGCCTCCTGTCTCCCTTGTTGCCCCACTCTCCCCGAACCCCCAACTCCCCAGGGAAAGTCCTCCTTCCCGGGGTGTGCTTCTAAAACACAAACCGGCCAATCCAGAGTCCACACACCAACTACTTCCCTTGTAGGACTTTCACACCCCTGGCCACTCTTCACTGGGCCTAATCACCTCAGGGCCTGGTACCAGGCAACTAGGTATTAGGCAGCCCCTAGGCTCCAGCCCCCCGAAATCATTCAAACCAGCCAGTCCCAACCTTGCTTACCCTGCCTTGCCTGTTCCTTCTTGCAGAAACCACAACAAAGGTTCCTGCCCACAATGTCCCACCCCCACCTCCTAATTGACACCAGTGCTTCCCCAGATGGCCCCATAACATGACATGGAAGCCCTCTCTTGGGAACTGTGGGTAACAAATTCTCTTTACAATGGCATTTGTCTCCTTATCTGTTGACCTTACCATACCTAAACAGAAATAAAACTTATTAAACAATCAGTCTAAAACACCCAGTCTAGTCATGGAGAAAACATTAGATAAACCACTTGAAGAACTTGTGACAGAACACCTGAGTAGCGCTCTTCAAAACAGCCAAAGGCACCAAATACTGTTGAGCCTCCATATCCATGGGTTCCATGGATTCAAACAACTAAAGAAGGAAAATATTCAGAAAAAAAAAATGCATCTGTAGAGAACACTCACAGACTTTTTTGTCATTATTCCCTAAACAATACAATAACTACTTATTATTATACTTAATTATAATTATTATTATTAAAATTAAATTATTAAAATTATTATTTTAATAAAATTTTGTTATTTTAATAAAATTACATTATTAAAATTATTGCTATTGAAATTATTATTTACTTAATATTATTATTATTCCTTAAACAATACAATAACTATTTAGTTAATATTTACATTGTATTAGGTATTACAAGTTATCTAGAAGTGATTTAAAGTATATGGGAGGATGTGCATAAATTATATGACAATACTACATCATTTTATATCAGGCACTTGAACCTCTGAGCATTTTGGTACCTGAGGGAACCAACCCCCTTGGAAATAGAGGGACTAGCGTATAAGGAAAGTCTGAAAAACTATCACAGCCAAGAGGAGCCTAAAGACATGATGACTAAATGTAATGTGGCATCCTAGATGGGATCCTGGAACAGAAAAAGGACATTCAATTAAAAACTAAAGAAATTTGAATACTGTGTGGATGTTCGCTGCTCAGAATGTACAGATATTTGTTCATTAACTGTTACAAACGTACCAAGCTAATGTAAGAAGTTAATAATGCAGGAAACTGGGTGTAGGCTGTATGAGATCTCTGTATTATCTTTGCAATTTTTCTGTATATCTAAAACTGTTCTAAAATAAAAATTCATAAAAATAAAAGTAAATAAAAATCATAAATAAATCATAATTGATTAAATAACTATTATTTTAAAAATCTATGAGCAAAAAATTTTTAAGTAGAGCCTGAAGACATTACCATTACCATTAACCCATTGCCATTGGTTTGTGCTGGTTATGTCTACCCAGATAAAAGAAAAAGTTTGTCTTTACACAAAGACACTGTCAGGTCGAGTGAACAGGCCACCTATAGAATGGGAGAATATTTTTGCAATCTACTCATCTGACAAAGGTCTAATATCCAGAATTTACAAGGAACTTAAACAAATTTACAACAACAACAACAAAAAAACCCCATCAAAAAATGGCCAAAGGATACGAACAGACACTTCTCCAAAGAAGACATTTACATGGCCACCAAACATATAAAAAAAGCTCTACACCACTGATCATTAAGAGAAAAACAAATCAAAACCACAATGAGATACCATCTCATGCCAGTCAGAACAGCAATGATTAAAAAGTCAAGAAGCAGCCAGGCATGGTGGCTCATGCCTGTAATCCCACCACCTTGGGAGGCCAAGGCAGGTGGATCACCTGAGGTCAGGAGTTCAAGACTAGCCTGACCAACATGAAGAAACCCCGTCCCTACTTAAAATAACAAAATTAGCCGGGCATGGTGGTGTATGTCTGTAATCCCAGCTACTTGGGAGGCTGAGGCAGGAGAATCGCTTGAACCCGGGAGGCAGAGGTTGCAGTGAGCCGAGATCACGCCATTGCACTCCAGCCTGGGCAACAAGAGCAAAACTCCATCTTAAAAAATAAATAAATAAATAAAATAAAGTCAAGAAGAAATAGATTCTGGCGAGGCTGTGGAGAAATAGGAACACTTTTACACTGTTGGTTGGAATGTAAATTAGTTCTTCCATTGTGGAAGACAGTGTGGTGATTCCTCAAGGATCTAGAACCAGAAATATACCATTTGACCCAGCAATCCCATTACTGGGTATATACCCAAAGGAACATAAATCATTCTACCATATAGACACATGTACACATACGTTTATTGCAGCACTATTTACAATAGCAAAGACATGGAGCCATCCCAAATGCCCATCAATGATAGACTAGATAAAGAAAATGTAGCACATATACACCATGGAATACTATGCAGCCATAAAAATGAGAATGAGATCATGTCCTTTGCAGGGACATGGATGAAGCTGGAAGCCATCATCCTCAGCAAACTAACATAGGAACAGAAAACCAAACACCACATCTTCTCATTCATGAGTGGGAGTTGAACAATGAGAACACACGGACACAGGGAGGGGAACAACGCACACCAGAGCCTGTTGAGGGGTGGGGTTTAGGGGAGGGAACTTAGAGGACGGGTCAATAGGTGCAGCAAACCACCACAGCACATGTATACCTATGTAACAAACCTGCACATTCTGCACATGTATAGTGGAACTTAAAGTAAAATAAAAATAGAATAATATAAAATAACAATAAATAAAAATTAAAAAAAAAAAACCACTGTCAGATCACTATGCCATGCACCATAGAGCTGTGTCTATGCAAAATACTGGATTTTTCTAATTCACACAAAGGCTCCGTGTGGGGCATGAGGGATGGGCATGAAGGAGTGAGAAGCAGTGCTAGCTAACACACACCATGCATGGGATAGGCAGATAGAGAATGGATTTGTGTGCACATGGGGATTCCTCCCTGAGACCTTGGCCAGTCACCTGCAGCCCACCACAGAAGAAATCACCCTGGCTTGTTGTGCCAGAAGGACAGCTCTGCCAGGAAGATTGAAAGAACCTTACGCACGACAGGGAGTGCCTCACATGGATCCCTGAGCCTACAAGCAAGGACACCCATGTGTCAGCAAACAGCTCTTTCAATGCCCATGCCATAACTGACCTCCCTTGGGGTGTCCATCCAAACTGCTTTTGTGTCTATCAAGAGAAAATTAAAGTGCATCAGTGGAAGGAAACAGATTCCTCAAACCCCTGAAAGACAAGACAGCCTTTTTTGTTTTTTAAAGGCCCTACACATATATCTTAATAAGATCTGGTCCTATTAACGAAGTCTGGTTCTGTATTAATGAAGATCAGTTCTATGTTAATGAAGGTCTGCTTCTGGGAGGAAGAACAAGAACAGCAGCCTGTTTTCTTAAACCTGATCTAAGTGAAGGCCTTACAGTAAAGTTCCTGCACATCCCCCTTTATTCCTTCATTTTTTTCATTCAGTAAACACATATTGAATTCCCTCAATGTGCCAGGTTTCATTCTTGGCCCTAGAAATGGAAAGATGAATGAGACTAGTTCCCAAGGGAACCCACAAGCAATCACAATAAACTGGCAATGCACCATAACTGAGGGGCAAACAGAGGGCTATGGGACCCAGAGGAGAGCTCACTCACTCTGCCTCGGGTCCCTGGGGAAAACCACACAGAGAACATGACATTGGATATGGTCTAAAGCATGAGACACTCTTCAGCAGGTAGAAAAGAGGGGAAAACAATCAGTGCAGACAGCATATGCAAAGGCTTAGAGGCCTAACAAAGCAGCTCCTGAGGCTGGCACGAAGCCACAGGGGCAGTGTCCAGAGATCGGGTCAGAGGCCTGTTGGGCCATTTGCAAAGTGCCTTGAATAAAATGTTACTCATTTAAGAATTTATCCTCAGGCCGGGCGCGGTGGCTCAAGCCTGTAATCCCAGCACTTTGGGAGGCCGAGACGGGCGGATCACGAGGTCAGGAGATCGAGACCATCCTGGCTAACACGGTGAAACCCCGTCTCTACTAAAAATACAAAAAAAACTAGCTGGGCGAGGTGGCGGGCGCCTGTAGTCCCAGCTACTCGGGAGGCTGAGGCAGGAGAATGGTGTAAACCCGGGAGGCGGAGCTTGCAGTGAGCTGAGATCCGGCCACTGCACTCCAGTCCGGGCGACAGAGCAAGACTCCGCCTCAAAAAAAAAAAAAAAAAAAAAAAAAGAATTTATCCTCCAAGCAATAAAAAGAAAGAGAAGACAGATTTTTGAGCAAGGTTGTGGTGACACAGCCATATCTGTGTTTCAGAGAGGAAACTACTGTGCTGTGGAGTAGCGACTTATGAGGAATGGCAGGCTCATAGGAAGACCTTCTGAATCCATAGAGTGCCATGCATTTAACTGTGGGTGAGATTACATCTTATCCATAAATATGTAACTAATATTTAAATATACATAGATGTGATTAATAAAATTACAAATTCATCTAAAACTATTAATGAATTCATAAGAGCTTTTTCACCATTTTCTCAGTCAATGAATCAGAAGGATCATAAGACCCAAGCCACCTCTACATTAAGGGCTCCCAAACAAAATTGTGATGATACCTCCAAAGTACCAGCCCCCACAAAGACACACATTGATCAGTTTAAAAGAAGACTGTGGTTGAAGAGATGACTAGGATTCACTCAACACTCACTCTCAACTCCCCTCTCGCTTGCCTTCATCTTCTAAAAAGGTTAGAAAACAATATACAGGCATACATAGAAGATATCATAGGTTCACAGTTCTAGACCACTGCAATAAAACAAATATCATAATATAATGAGTCACACAAATTTTTCTGGTTTCCCCAATGCATATAAAAGTTATATTTATAGTGTAGTCTATTAAGTGTGCAATAGCATTTTGTCTAAAAACACCATATACATATCTTAATTCTAAAATGCTTTATTGCTGAAATTAAAAAAAATGCTAACAATCATCTGAGCCTTCAAGGAGATGTAATCTTTTGGCTGGTGGAGAATCGTGCCTCAGTGTTGATGGCTGCTGACTAATCAGGATGGTGCTGCTAAAGGTTGGGGTGGCTGTAACAGTTTCTTAAAATAAAACTCTACCATCCCTGCACTCAAGAAGGTTTGAAGAGGCAGAAAAACACAAGGCAGCTGCTAATTGATTTAGACTAGAGTCAGACTTTAGAAAACTAAATTTGTTTTCCCTAGCCCTCTCCTTAATCCCCTCCATAAACAATTTTCCAATCCGTCAAAGTGTTTGAAATTGATCAAAAACTTTCATGAATGTCCTATCTATCTCACCCATCTGAATTGTCTTCACTTTTCACTATCTTGGAACTACTTTACAGTACTATAAATCGGAGAAAACCAATAGCAACACAAATGAATCTTGTCCGTAGAAATGTAAGATGTGTCCCATGGAATGCAATTAATTATGGCCGTGTAGATATTGATGAGTCTTGCAGTTTCACATCCATTAAGTAAATTCATTTCAGCATACCTGATGGATTTACATATTTGTCTGCTCTTTGGATTTTCTTCCAAACTAGTTATAACATCTTACTAGTTTCTTCATCAACGTGTTGAATAAGATCTTTGACATGTGTTCACTTTGTACTTGTATGAATTTTCAAAAAATTATCCTTTAACAGTACCAAAGTCCTCATGCTGCTCCCCTTTAAGAAATCTCTTGTAGCTAGCGTAACTACATCTGAATTAACTATAGTACATTTATGTAATGGATTGCTATGCCACTGACTAATATTCCAAAATGAAAGATCTCTATAAGATGATAAGGAGTGATTTCCAAGATCTATTATAAGTGAAAAAGAAACATGCATGAGTCTATTTCTATTATGCTCCCTCTTGAAAAAGAAACAAGGGGAAGTATATGTGTTTATTTTTGCAAAAGACAAAGAAGACAGGACCAGAAACAATGAAAATTACCCACAAAGGATGAGTTCGGAATAAGTAAGACAGGTTAGAGATGAAAGACTTCACATTTCTATACAGTTTTTACTTTTGAATAATGTAAACGTTTTAATATTCAAATATATAGTTAACAAAAAAATTTTTAAATCCTAAAATTGAATAGAAACAGAAACAAACCTAACTGTATGTGATATTAGTAATATAATTATAATGGAAAATAATCAATTTAAATATCTTATGAATACAGTACCCCTACTATATATCATTAGAGAGATCAATTCTAAATATGCACACACACATACTCACACACACACAGCAGAGAAATCTTGAACCTCCCTGGGTAGGTTTACTGTTGTTAGTAATCATAAAGGAGCAGTTCTAAACTATATCATATATACTGTAAGACAGAGCAAATGAGCAGCCATAATGAGGGTGCTGGGAACCACAGCTCTTATTCCAAGAGACAGAAAATACAAACAGACAATAGGAGAAGGTAAAGACGCCTGTTGTGTTAGATTTGAACTAGAACTATCAGTGTGAACTCATGATTATATATTCAGCAGGCTCTGAAGAGATGTTTGCTGAATGAAATCATAAATGATAGACTATTTTTCAAAAAGTAAAAATAAAACTTTAAGGCAAAAGGTGAGTAATAATATTAACAATTTTAAGTAAAAAAATATATCACAGGAAACACTCTAAGAAAGACGAACAAAGAACACCGCCGTGTGCAGAAAAAAAGGGCCTTGCTCAGCCCATTCTGAACTGCATCCAACATAAGGTCTTGACCAAGTTTCTTTCTGAAAAGTAGATTCTGAGACAAGGGCTTGTGGCAAGCGTTTTATTTTGGAAGTGATGCCGGGAGGCAGGAGAGGAGAACAGGGAGAGTAAATCAGGGAATAACAAGGGAAAACCAAGACACAGGTGCAATGTCAAGTCGTCACCCTGTCAAGTCGTCATCCCCGTGGGTGTATTCACCATGTTTCTAGCATCTGTAAACTTTACGCTGTAACATCTGCCCTATGTGCATATGCCAGACATGTCTGGTTCCAGACAACCCAATAATAATATATCTGAGTCACCTTGCCCCTGCACCTCCTCAGGCAGTAGTCCTCCTCCCAGGGGTGTGCCTTTCAAATACAAACCAACTGACCCAGAGTCCGCACCCCCAACCACTGCCCTTATAGAGCTTTTGTGTTCCTGGCCACTATCCATCTGCCTTGATTACCCCAAGACCACTGACATTATCCAACTAGCCAATCCTAAACCTGCCTACCCTGCCTCACTCACTGCTTCCTGAACCACATTGAGGCTCTTGCCCACAGCAGCCTGATCCCCCTCTGCCCGGTGACCAGCCTCAGTGCTTCCCTGTATGGCCACCACGGTATGATGTGCGCCTTCTCTTGGAATCTGTGAGTGTAACACACTATCTTTTCAATGTCAGTCACCTCCTGATCTGTTGGCCTTACCGTACTTAATAATAAACCCTATCAAGACAGGATACCTGGGGCTGGGTTCTATGGGGATTACAGAGAAGGTGGGGAGCATGCTCAGAATTATCCCCCTGAGGAATCGAACAGGGAACATTTATCTGCAGGCTCTCATCCCCCATGGTCAAAGGTAACTCCATAGGGAATTAATTCTCTAGCCCTTCGGGGTCTACCCACACATGAGTATGGGGCAATTCCCACATAAACTGGGTGGAAATTAAGAGAAATTAAGCTGGAGCTTAAAAACAGGACCAAGAGGATGTGAAGCCAGGCCAAAGAGGTGCCCAGGATACAGGGTATCCACACAACTTTTATGTGCTAGAAAATACAGCCAGAATCTAATCTGCTACTCGTTCCTGCCTTAGAAGGATCACCATGGGCCTCTCCCATGGCTCATCTCAACTCAATCTGGTGAGTCTTTTGGAGTAAGTACTCTCCTCTGTGAACTCTGAGAGAGTGGAAAAGAACCCCTCCTCTGACTCTCCACAAACGTGGGCAGAAGACTCTCCAGGGGCACTGGAAAGGTCTGCTCTGACAAAATGAAAAATAAAAATTCCCCTGCTCTGATTTATTTTAAGCTGATGTTGAAAGCATGAAATGTTTCTGACTAAATAGAGCCAAAAATACACAAACAGATAGAGTCACACAGGTCTTTCTCAATAATATCAAAAACCCCATGAGGGAACTCTTAGGTGAAATAAGCCTTCAGGACACCAAAAATAATGCGGCTCAGGTGCAGGAGGTGAGCATCTCCCTTCAACCCACTCCATCTCATCAGCTTCTCCTCACTCCCCTCCTCACCTCCTCTTTCCTCTCTCCTTTGACTTGTTCCTGACTCTCATTCAATGCCTACTACATTCTCCTTTCCTCTTATCTCCCCTCTGTCCCTGCCATAAATCATCTCCCTTCTTTTCACAAAGACAACTTTTCATGGACCCATAAACCCTCCAGAATGGTTATAAATCCTCCAGACTGGCAGCATCTGTACCACTGAGCTCATCAAGAGAGCAGGGTCTCTGATTCAGATGTAGCAAACATTTGTTCAGTACTTGCTACGTGCTGGACTTCACCTGTGTTAGCCTACTGAATCATTAGCCCTTCAAAGTAAGTATTATGGAAACTATTGAACACTAGGACATTAAGTCTCCAAGAAATCAAATAACCCAGATTACAGGGTTAGAAAACAGATTACTTTGACCCAAAATTCTCATTCTCCTAATCCAAGGCTCTGTGTGATACATCACCCTGTGTTTATTACTTCACTACAGAGCAAATAAACAGACGCATAGTGTAGATCATGCAGAACGTCCTGCATTTCTGAATAGGAAACAGACAATTTTTTACATAGGAAATAGGATTTGCCTTATTGCAACTAGGAAGAGTCCTGACTTAGTCTCCACGATTTTTTTTTTTTTTTTTTTTTGGAGTCACTTTGTCACCCGGGCTGGAGTACAGTGGCGTGATCTCGGCTCACTGCAACCTCTGCCTCCCAGGTTCAAGCGATTCTCCTGCCTCAGCCTCCTGAGCAGCTGAGACTATAGGTGCCCGCCACCATGCCCAGCTAATTTTTGTATTTTTAGTAGACACAGCGTTTCACCATGTTGGCCAGGCTGGTCTCAAACTCCTTACCTCGTGATCCGCCTGCCTTGGCCTCCCAAAGTGCTGGGATTACAGGCCTGACTTACTGTCTTGCACGCAGCAGTTTGCAGCTTCCTTTAACAAAAGAAATTCGGGCTGCAGGGGAGGATAAATAATGCAAGGTGAATTTAATGGGCTGAGAAAAGACAAGAAAGCAAGAAAATGAGATAAGAAGAATCTAAATCAGAAATAACTACAGATTCATTTTGTGGTGTGGCTAAGAGTGGCAGCTTGATAAACTGCTGCTAGGAGGAGCCCAAGGTGATGTGGTAATCCCATTTAAATCTGACAAGTGACTTATGAACTCAGTTCTGTATAAGAATACTCAAAGATTATGCTGGCAGAAAGCTGAGTCCTGAGAAGCACAGGGAAAGAAAGAGACTTAATTCTCTGTGAAGGGAAGGAAAAAACATTACTGAAAACCTTCGGTGGTTCTCAAAATATCTGTGACATGGGTTTGTAGCCTTCCTCTCCTTTTGATGAATAAAACCCCTAAAATTCTCAGTGGGTAGGAAGTTTGGGACTGGGATACATAGGAATCAGGAATGAATGGAATAAAGCCCAGATGAAGAACTTTATGCTCACTAAAACAAAAAAATAATGATGGTACAAAAAATAAAGTACCAATAATGTTTTGAATATCTTAAATCAGTCACCTAGATACTGTTTTGTTATTTTCAATACAGCAATTATTGGTTTTAGGAACTTTTCAGGAATTCTGTCTCCTGCAATTGCAAAAAGATTTGAAAATTCAACTCCTTATCAATACATCAGGGGTGGGGAAAAGGAATCCCCCATCAAAATATAAGAATCAAATTTGATCTGTGATGATACATTCTAAATTCCCAAAGACATTAGAGTTTATTTCTGAGTTATCTTATTAGATTAATCTGCTTTACCAAATCCCCAGTATAACATATTAAGAGGTGTGGCCTTTGGGAGGTCATTGGGTCATGAGGGATTCATGGAAGGAGTCTGGTTCCCTTTTGTCCCTTCCATCATGTGAGGACGCTGTGTTCCTCCCCTCAGAGGACACAGCAACAAGACACCATCTTAGAAGCAGAAATCAGGCCCTCACCAGATGCTGAATCTGCCAGCACCTTTATCTTGGATATTCATCCTCCAGAATTGTGAGAAATAAAGTTTTGTTTTTTATAAATTACCCAGTCTCAGGTATTTTATTATAGCAACACAAATGGCGTAAGACACTTGGCAGATATAAGTGCAGAATTTTCCAAAAACATATACCTCTGGCATTTGTGTTTAAGTTAAATGCTATGTGGAATTGTAATATAACTGGCTGTCTGGAATCATAAAAGTTTCACACACTTGCTGCTTTCTGAAAGTTACAATGCAGAGAGGATTTAGAAATTATGAAGAATGGATTGTGTCCCATCCTTTGTTATCTGCAAGACACAAAGTATAGGAAAAAATGCAACAGACTCAGAAAACAATAGCCAGAAGTAATGAGGGGAAACCCCTAAAATTTTCACAGAAACTTTAAGGATTGAAACTGTATGTAAAATGAAGGTTTGAAACAATCTTATATAGGTCTTAAAGGGAAAGTCTAAATGACATCTGGATCATGTATTAAAAACTTCTTGACCGGGCGCAGTGGCTCACGTCTGGAATCCCAGCACTTTGGGAGGCCAAGGCGGGCAGATCACCTGAGGTTGGGAGTTCGAGACCAGCCTGACCAACATGGAGAAACCCTGTCTCTACTAAAAATACAAAACTAGCTGGGTGTACTGGAGCATGCCTGTAATCCCAGCTACTCAGGAGGCTGAGACAGGATAATCGCTTGAACCGGGAGGCGGAGGTTGTGGTGAGTCAAGATCGTGCCATTGCACTCCAGCCTGGGCAACAAGAGCAAAACTCCATCTCAAAAAAAAAAAAAAAAAGAAAGAAAGAAAAAGAAAATTCTTAATAGTAAAGCCAACTTGCATTACTCAGATAAGTTCTATTTGGTCATATTATATTGTTACTAGAACATACTTACAGATTTGCACTGCCAGTAATTCTATTCCTCGCCTTTGGTTTCCATTCTAGCCTTTAGTTTCTTCTTTTACATTGTTTTTATCCTGGGAATAGTCTATTCCCCAATATTTGAATAAAATTGCCTATAAAACTCTTGGAATCCAAAATAATTTTAGCAAAGTGATTATTTCACAAATTTTTAAAAGTCTTTGTTATTACTGCATTCATCTTATCTATTTCTTTTGGAATATTTCCCCTTAAAATTGCCATTTTGTAGAGATACTCAAATTTGTTTGCATAAATTTATTTGCATCTTCTATTTTAATCCACATCTATATATTAATATTTTTGAGTATTTATTTGCTTATTTTCTTCTCTGTCTACTTTCTAGAGCTCTTCTGTCCAATGTGATACCCATTAGTCATATGTGGAAATTTAAATTTGGAATAACTAAAATTGAATAAAATTAAAAATCCACTTCTTTTGTCTCACTAGCACATTTCAATGTTCAGTAGACACATGACTAGTAATTGCTGTATTGCACAGCACCAACATAGAATTTTCCAACATTACAGCAAGTTTCACTGGACGGTGCTGTTCTAGAGATCTGTTAATTTCATTGCCTTTTTAAAGACGTAGTTCTTGAATTTAGAAACTCTGCTGCTTTCTCATTTCTAATTCATTTGTCTTTGCTTTTAGATTTGATATTTTCATTCCCCTGCTTTCAATAGATTAGTCTTCCACTTTTTTCCCTAATTTGTTTTGTAAATCAGAGAATTTCTATCTATGGTTTTGGCTACAGGTCACCCGTTTGACATGTCAACTTCTAAGAAGATCGCAATGGCAATTTTTATTTCCCAGAAGTTGTCTATTTTTGAAAACATATTTCCAATGGTTGTTTTTAGTGGTGGTGCAACTTAAACTTGTCTTCTTCCTTTCTTTATCTTTTTTATTTTCTAGATAACAATATGGTCATTATATGGATAGTTACATAATATGTAATTAATTAATTTAATAATATTACATATTATATGACTATAATATGGTAACATTGTAACAGTAGAGTCAGAGAGTATGTCCTACATAATCTAATCTTGATTTAATCTAACCTGATTTTTTGTCATCTAACTTATGGGAATTTTTGTAACTATTTCATGGGCACTAATTTAAAGAAAAGGACCATACCTAGCGTAGCATGCAAGATCTATCCTATGGCTGGAATAAGGTGTAGCGTTTTCACATCTTCATTGTGGACTACATCCCTCCCTTACCAATAGAAAATTATTCATTTTGCTCTTTGTTCCTTGAATTCTGCTGTTTAGAAAGTTGATCCTACCAGAGCTAGCTCCTTTTTATTTGTAATTACCTGAAACATTCTTGCCTATCATTTTTGGTTTTAGTTTTTCCTCTTGAAACAATATATAGCTGTAATGTGTTTTAATCCAGATTGGGAAACTATTATAATTTTCTTTTTTCTTTATTTCCTTCTCTTTCTCTTTCTCTCTCTCTTTCTTTTATTTTTAGAGACAAGGTCTCACTATGTCACCCAGGCTGGCCTCCAACTTCTGGGCTCAAGCAACACTCCTGCCTTAGTCTCTCAAGTAGCTGGGATTACAGGTATATGCAGCCATGCCTGGCTGATGGTTATCTTTAAATTTAAAATTACATATTCTTATATTCTGTTTCTCTTGTATTTTTATCAACATCAATAACTTAATAGTGTCAACTGACTCCTATCTGTCTGAGGTGATGAGATTACCTTTTCCATCTCTTTCCTTCCCTCTATTCACTTTTACTGATAACATGTGAATCTTTAGATATTTTGCTAAATTGTTATTTTAATATTATGATGCTTCACTGCTAAGAATTATGATGGTATTTCACATTACATTCTGTTTTCTAAGTTTATGTCCAATAAATATTTGGATTTAAAGATACATTTACCTGGTTTTGGTGCTCAATACTTCTTTAACATAACAATTTATAATCTAGAGCTACACTGTTCAGTGGAACAGATGCAAGCTACATATGTAATTTTAAATTGTCTAGTAGCTACTTTCACTGAAGTGAAGACAAACAAAATAATTTTATCAATTTTAAGCCAATAAATCAAAAATCTGGTCATTTTAATATATAATCAATACAAAAAATATTAATGGAATTTTTATATTCTTTTGCTTTTTCTCAAAATCCATTGTGTATTTTATACTTACAGCACGTCTCAATTAGGACTAGCCACATTTCAAGTGCTTAATAGCCACATTATACAGGACAGCACAGTTCTACAGAATTTATTTTGATTCATGTTTCAATTGGCTGAAGTGTATCTTTGAAGAATTCTTTCCAAGAATGGCATGGTGGCTAATGAGATACACAAGAACAACAACTTAGGTATTGATTTATTGAATTTTCATTAAATTCAACATATTTCTCAGTTGTCTTATGCTATTTGTATGCTGTAGAAGAGAATTAGGAATAAAGTCTGATGGGTTTTTTTTTTCTTTGCAGGCAAACATTTTTCTTTATGTTTTGTAATTCAAAACTTTGCTAGTATATATGAAATTGCGGGGAAGGGGAGATTTTTACTAAAAAAAATTATTTCTCTTGAACACAGGGAGCCCTTTTAATCTGCAAACCCAGGTCTTTACTTTCTTCTGTTCAAGCAAGCTGCCTTCAATTTTTTCTTCACTGCTTCTTTTCCAACTTTTGTCTCAGCATACCTATGATTCATTTATTTATGTTGGTTCTTTCTTTTCTGACCTCCTACTATCTTTTCCCATCATTTTCAATTTTCATCTATTTTCCAAGACAGTGTTTTCAAATTTATCTTCTAATCATTGATTAAAATTTTGTGGCTGTAATTTTTATATTTCAGTGAGGATTTTAATTCCTATGTCACATATTTTTATTTATCTCTATCTCTAAAAACACCTGTTTCTCTTCTTAAGTCTTTCTGCTGCTATCTCACCAGGCTACATCTTCTCATTTCTTTGGGAGAAGGCAAAGTAAGATTTGCATTTTTCTTTGTGCTTCTATATTCAGAAGTCTACCTTTCTCCTAAGTCTTCAGGATGGTATTTTCTTTCCCTAGTTCTTCGGACTTTATTTGAAGTTTTATTTAGATTTATTCCTAGTTTGATCATTCTGGGGTTCAAAAAAACTCATAAAGCGCTTGTTAATTTTCACAAGGCAAGGTATGTGTGTTACTCTAGATTTTATTCATCGTCTATTTGGGCACCATTTACTTGAGCTGTCAGCAGAAAGAATCAAGAATAAGATTAACATTTGTATTCAAACAGCTAGTTATCACAATAAGCAATGCATAACCTAAGCCTAAAGAGTTAGAAGAAAGAATGGGACTCAACCTGCTTCAAAGCAAAGCATTACATCTGTCCTCATCCAACTGATGTGCACAGCCCCGAGATAATTTTCAAAGTCTGTTTAGAAATTCAACTGGTGCAGTGGATCACTATATAGTGAGACCATCAATTCCAAGAGGAAAGGTCTCCATTACTCTTTGTCATACATAAAAAGAATGAATCTGTTCACCAGAGTAACGATGTACAAAAGATTAAAGGGAGACTGTTTTGAAGAACTTCAACAGCATTCATTTAGTAGACTAATTAGAACAAAAGCTTATCTGTTAGCAGTGACATACACTTGACAAACATTTTTAGTCATGGTTAGTGTAAGTTGGATACTTGAGAGTTACAAGACAGCATTTTTTTAATTTTCTATAATTTATACTTTCACTAATTCAGACTCTGCCTCCCCCAAAATTAAGTGAAAATTTTTTAATGCGTAATTACCTTGAAGTATGCTAATGTCTGCAAAGCAAGCAAAAATCCAAGTCTTACCATCTGCTGGATGATTCACTTTGTAAATCTGCCTAGTATTGCTTTGGGAAGTTCCAGGACTGATTTTTAACCTCATTATAAAAATTTGGTGGGAATGAATTCAGGGATATAGTACATATGAAGTGCTCTGAGCACTTGGAAGAGTGTGCCACGTTAATCTGAGACGTGTTTAAACGGGATGTGCACTGCGATCAAAAATAAAAGTCTTTGAAAGTAATTGAAGATTTACAGTTCTTATCAAGAGTTCCAGAAAAATAGAGGCTGTAGGGTAATATATAGATCATAAAAAGTAATTTTTTCTACTTTTTGCCCAAACTAGCCTTTGCTGATAATGAAGACACTAAACTCCTATGGGAAGGAACTCTGTGACTTACTCATTTTTATACTCCTGCACCCAGAATGTCCTTTCAAGGTTAACTTTTTTATCTACTTATAAGATGTCTTCTTCTGAAGTTATAGAAACCACATTAAAAACTTGGCTAAACATCTCATTAGCCTTGTCTGTCTTCCACCTGCTTCAATTATATCATTCATGGGCTTTCTTTGGTTTCCGACCCAACTGCTTCACATCTTCACCTCCTTTCTTACTAGATTGCTCTATTGGATTAGGGAACCTAGCTTCATAAAATGTACTGACCTGGAAATCAGGCAATTATTTCATGGGTTTCAAGAATTGCAGCTGCAAATGTAAGAATTTCAATAGGGCCTCCAAAACTACACAGTTGAAGAGGGAGTTGTTCATAGCTTAGTCTATAGGATGATGTTCCCTGGACTTGCACATTTCACAGCCTACAAAACTGTATGTGTTCACCCTGGGCTTCAATCCATGGCTTAGCCATGGCCTAAAGCATGCCATGGCAGGAACTGTAGCACCACCTTGGTCTACCTGCCTGTCCAGGGGAGGTGTGCTAGACATAGTGCTTGGCACACTATTGAGTTGGTGCTCCATAAGTATTCATTGAAAAGGAGGCATCACAGGAACTTATGACTGATAAATCACGTAGTCTCATAAATTAATAATGCATCTGAATTCTGTCTAGTAGAGTAACTGAGTATGAATCTCTAAGAACTTCCAGGGAATGAGTGGATTTTCCCTCCTGGTTTGGAGGTGGCACAGATCCAGAATCTTTTCATTCACTCTGCTTTCAGCCCAGTTAAACAAACATTTATTGAACACCCACTATACACTGACTGGTGGGGCAGTTTCTGCTTTCAAGGAACTCCAAATCTAGTGGGGAGACAGCCATTAAAGACATACTTAGGATACAGTGTGAAGCAAGCAATACTATAACCATGTAGAAATATATAGGTGTCAAATAAAGGAGAAAGTGATTAATTTTACCCTGGGGAGTCAGGCCAGGCTTTGTAGAAGTGGTGGTCTATGATCAAAGTTTTGAGAAATGAGTGGGTTTGTTTAGTGATCAGCAGAGGGACAGGATTTTCCATGCAGAATGGACAGCATATGCAAAGGCATGGAGAAGTGAAATACCCTGGGAGAGCAACTAGTTAAATTTTTCTGGGGCTTAAATGGTGAGTTACTGCATGACAGAAGAAGTCAGCTTGAAGGAGCTTATGTGGTATTCCAAGGGCTTTGACTTTATTCTGCAGGCCATGAGAAGTCAGTGAAGATGTTTTTAAATTAAATTCTTTTAATCACTCCCTCCTTTTGAGAGCATTGTAAATTCACATGCAGTTGTAAGAAATAATATGGAGATTCCATGTACTGGTTACGAAGTTTCCACCAACGGTGACATTTTGTAACACCATAGTACAAGATCACAACCAGAACGTTGACACTGATGCAGTCAATTTACAAGCATTTCCATCATCACAAAGATCCCTCATGTTGTCCTGTGATAGCCTTATTCATTTTCCTTCCACCCTATCCCCCTTTTAACCCTCGACAGCCACTAGTCTGTTCTCTATCTTTATAGTTGTGTCATTTGGAGAATGTTATACAAATAGACTCACAAAATATGTAACTTTATGGGATTGGTTTTTTCACTCACTGTAATTCGCTGAAGAGTCATCCAGGTTGTTGCATGGATCAGTAGCTCATTCCTCTTTCTTGCTGAGTAATAGTCCAGCACAGTTTGTTTAACCATTCATCTGTTAGAATACATCTGGGTTGCTTCCAAGTTTTGGCTACTATGAAATAAGCTGCTATAAGCATTCATGTAGGTTTTTCTGTTAATATAAGTCTTCATTTTTCTGGGATAAATGCCCAAGAGTGCAATTGCTGGTCATATGGTAGTTGTATGTTTAGCTTTTTAAGATACTACCAAGTTACTTTTCAGAATGGCTATATCACCTACCATGTATGAGTAATTCAGTTTCTCTTCTGCAACCTCAGCATTCGGAGTGATGACCATTTTTATTTTAGCTATTCGGCTAGGTGTGTAGTGGCATCTCATTGTGGTTTTAATCTGCATTTCCTTCTTCATGCGCTTCATTTGCATTTTCCCTTTTCATATCTTTTCATGTGTCTATTTGCCATCTGTATATTTTCTCTGGTGAAATGTCTATTCATGTTCTTTGACCATACTCAAAATGCATTGTTTGCTTTTTACTGTTGAGTTTTGAGAATTCTTTATATATTCCAGATACCAGTCCTTTGTTGTGTATGTGGTTTGCAAATATTTTCTCCTACCTTGTAGAATGCCTTTTTATCCTAACAAAATCTTTCACAGAACATCAATTTTTAATCTTGATGAAGCCCAATTTATCAATTTTTACTTTTATAGATCATATTTTTTGTGTCAAGTCCATTTTTCCTAGTCCTGAGTCCCAAAAATTTTCTGTTTTTTCTATAAAATTTACAGTTTTATATTTAGGTCCATGATATATTTTGAATTACTTTTTGTTTAATGTGTAAGACAGGTCAAGGTTCACATTTTTGTGTATAGATGTTCAATACTGAAGCACAATTTGTTGGAAAGGTCATATTTCCTCCATTGAATTGCTTTTTCATCTCTGTCAAAAATCAGTTCAGCATATTTTTGTGGATTCATTTCTGGGTTTTCTATTCTATTCCATCAATTTGTGAGTCTGTGCTTTCACTAATACCACTCATCTTGATCACTGTAGTTACATATTAGGCCTTGAAATCGAGTAGATAGACTCCTCAGACTTTTTTTTTCTTTTTAAAAATGGTTTAACT
Organism: Piliocolobus tephrosceles; assembly: GCF_002776525.5. Classification (NCBI taxonomy): domain Eukaryota; kingdom Metazoa; phylum Chordata; class Mammalia; order Primates; family Cercopithecidae; genus Piliocolobus; species Piliocolobus tephrosceles. The sequence goes on from NC_045441.1 coordinate 50,773,901, forward strand.
GTTCTACTTTCTATGATTTTCTGTACAAATTTTAGAATACTCTTATCTATGTCTATAAAAAATCTTGCTGGGATCTTGATAGAAATTGTGTTAAATTTGCATATAATTATAGGGAAAATTGACATATTTGCTATGCTTCATCTTCTTCCAATCCATGAACACAGTATGCATCTCCACTTATTTAGATGTTATTTGATTTCTTTCATGGGCACTGAATAGTTTTTAGCATACAAGTCTTGTACATGTTTTGTTAGATTTACATCTACATATTTCACCTTGTTATATGTTGCAAATATGATTTTATTTTTATACAAGAATAAAATTGATTTTGTATGTTTATCTTAGATACTGTGACCTTGCTAGAACTCATTTATTAGCTCTAGAAATTTTGTTAATTCGCTTCCTTGGGATTTTCTATGTAGATAACCATGTCATCTGCAAAAGGGACAATTTTACTTCTGTCTTTCTTATCTGTATGTTTTTAAATTTTTCCTTCATCCCTTATTACACTGGCTAGAGCTTTCAACACTATGTTGAATAGGAGTGGTATAACTGAATATTCTTGCTGTGTTCTCATTTTTAAGGAAAAACATCCGTTTTTTGCCCTTAAATATAATGTTAGTTGAAGGTTTTTGTAGATGTTCCCTATCAAGTTGAAGAAGTTCCCCTAAATTATTATTTTTCTGAGACTTTTTATCATGAAGGAATGTCGAATGCTGTCAAATATTTTTGTGTATCAATTGATATGATCATGTAATTTTTCTTCTTTAGCCTATTAACATGGTGAATTATACTGATTTATTTTAGAATAGTGAATGACACTTGCATCCACAGAATTAACTCCACTTGGTTGGGTGGTGTAGACTTTGTTTTATATATTATTGAATTCTATTTGTGAAAATTTTGTTAAAGATTTTTGCATCTATATTCATGATATATTGGTCTGTAATTGTTCTCTTTTTGTACTGTCTTTCTCAGTTTTGGCATCAAGACAATGCTAGCTTCATACATGAATTGAGAAATATTCCCTTCTCTTCTATTTTCTGGAAGAGACTATGTAGAATTGATGTTAATTTTTCTTTAGAAATTTGGTAGAATATTCAAGTCACACCATGTGGACCTAGAACTTGTGGCGGGGAGGGGGGCAGTCTTTTATTACATACTAAACTTTCTTACCTACTTCACATTGGATGAGTTTTGGTAGTTTATGTGTTTTGTTGTTGTTGTTGTTGTTGTTGTTTTGAGACGGAGTCTCACTCTGTTGCCCAGGCTGGAGGGCAGTGGCACGATCTCAGCTCACTGCAAGCCCCACTTCCTGGGTTCACACCATTCTCCTGCCTCAGCCTCCCGAGTAGCTGGGACTACAGGCACCCGCCACCATGCCCAGCTAATTTTTTTGTATTTTTAGTAGAGACGGGGTTTCACCATGTTTGCAAGGATGGTCTGGATCTCCTGACCTCAGGATCTGCCCGCTTTGATCTCCCAAAGTGCTGGGATTATAGGCGTGAGCCACCGCAGCTGGCTGGTAGTTTATGTTTTTTAAGAAATGGCCCATTTCATCTAGGTCATCAGATATATCTGTGTAGCACTGTTCACAGTGTTCCCTTATTATCCTTTTGATATCTGCATGGTCTGTGGTGATATCCCCTGTTTTATTCCTGATATTCATAGTTTGTGTCTTGTGTTCAATCTATTGTTGAGAAAGATGTGTTGAAGTCTCTAATCATAACTGTAGATTTTTTTATTTATCATTTTAGGTGTAACAGATTCTACTTTATATATTTTGCAACTGTATTGTTTCGTGCATAAATATATAGGATTGTTATGTCTTCCTTGTAGGCTGACCCTTTTATTATTATATAATGTCTCTCTCTGCCTCTACATTTTCTTCATTCTGAAGTCTACATTATCTGATGTTAATATAGCCAAGGTTTCCTTCAATTAATATTTGCATGAGCTGTCAACCTGTCAATATAGTCATATTTGAAGTGAGTATTTAATAGCACATAGTTGGGTCATGTTTTTTAACCCACTCTGCCAATCTCTGTCTTTTAATTACTATACTTAGACCATTTACATTTAATGTAATTATTGATATGTCAGGGCTTACATCTGCTATTTTAATTTTTGTTTCCTGTTTGCCCTCTTTGTTTTTCATTTATCTAGTTTATTTTTCTTGCCTTCCTGTGGCTTACTTGAACCTTTTTTAGAATTCCACTTTATCTATTGTGTATCTCCTTGCATCATTTTCTAAATAGTTGTACTAGATATTACACTATAGATACATAAATAACTTACCAAAGTCTTCTGATGTTATCATTTTGGAAGAGTAAGTAAAATGTGGAAACCTAACCTCCCTTTATGTCCTTTTACTTTCTCCTCTTTGATATAATTGTACTAAATATTTCCTATACATACATTTAGAACATTATCAAATAGTGCTAACATTTTTGCTTCAACCATCAAACATAACTTAGAAAACTCAAGAGGAGAAGGAAACATTATTTGATTTAGCCACATTGTTGCTTACTGTGCTCTTTCTTCCTTTCTGATGTCCCAAGGTTCCTTCTCTTATTGTTTATCTTTGTTTAGAGAACTTTCTTTAGATATTCTTTTAGAGTGGTCCTGCTGGCAACAAATTCTCTTAGTTTTCCTTCATTTTATAATGTCTTTATTTCCCCTCCATTTCTGAGGAATATTTTTGCTGATTAGAGGGGATTCTAGGTTGACAGTTCTACCGTTTCAGCACTTGAAAAATATTGTGACTCCATGGCTTCTGATGAGAAATCTGTTCTCATTCAAATTGTGTTTTCCCTATAAGTAAGTTGTCTCTTTTCTCTGACTGCTTTCAAGATTTCTCTTGAGATTTTAGAAGTTTAATTATGAGGCTAGGTTCAGTGGCTTATGCCTGTAATCCCAGTGCTTTGGGAGGTCAAGGCAGGAGGATTGCTTGAGCCCAGGAGTTCAAAACCAGCCTGGGCAACATAGTAGACCCTGTCTCAAATTTTTAAAAAGAAAATAATAAATAATAATAATGAATCTTGGCATGGGTTTCTTCATGTTTATCCTGTTTGAACTGACTTTCTCTGTCACAGATCAAGCAGAGGAATAAGGTGCACTCCCTTATTATGCCAGATGGAGGTAGAAGTTCAAGTTCCCTACTGGGCTTCCATTGCTCCATTGACACCTGAGGAAGGACGTAGCTTTGTTATCACTGGGAAGGGGTGAGAGTTTCAGCTCCCCACATGGTCTCTACTGACACTGTGTATGGAATGACCTCATTGTCATTGTACAGTGCTATAGTCCTGATTCTCCACCCAGCAGGGAGGAAGAGGGATGTTGGGTTACTGTCAGTTAGAAGTGGCAGTCTAGGTTCTCCACATATTCTCCACTGACATCATGATGGGAGGAAGCCTGGTTTAGATGAAAGGGCCAGCTCCTGCTTGACTTTTTCTGATACCACCCCAGCAAGGGTGTTGAGATACCTTGTTACAGCCTTGTGAGGGTGGACATCCAGGTTTCCCAGCAAGCCTTTTTTGGAATGGGTGAGGATGGGGCCACAGCTTTTTCTGTGATGTTTGGTGGGAGTAGAGCATTTATTATCTAAAAGTTTTCTGTCTTGCTAGGCTTCCCCTTTCCTGGTCCTTAGGTAGAGAGTAGAGTTATGTTGGGGCTCTTTTTTGTCTGTATCTGTTGTCATTTCAAGGTTTTTATCTTTTTCAGCTCGCAGTCTATGGTATGTGATAAAAAAGAAAACTCAGGGAACTCATCACCATGTTGTTTCTTGGGTCCCAAGTCTTCTAGTCACTCCACCTTCTTCTTTTTGCCTTCAGAGTATTCTTTTGTTTATTTTGTATATAATATCCAGGGGTTTTAGTTATAATTCATGGGAAAAATAGAAAAATGTATGTCTTATTTTATCTTCCTAGAATATGTGTGAAGGCTTTTAAGAGGGAGAATGACATGGTCAGATTTACCTTTTAAAAGATTGCTGTGGCAGGGAGGAGAATTGATTTCACAGAGGAAGATGGAGACTCAGTGGAATCCATTACATAAGGAATGATAAGGATTTAAAATAAAGTTGTGGCTGTGAGAATAAAGTAGAATGATCTGAATAAGACAATTCAGGAGTCAGGATCAGTGGAATTTGGTGACTGATGAGGGAGAATATGATTTGTAGGTTTTCAGTTAATATTGCCTAATAAATAGGATGGTACCAATTCAGTTAGAAAACACAGGAGTAGGAACTTGTATAGGGATGAGGAGAAATTATGACTCCAGTTTTGGAACTAACACTTTAGGAGCTTCTACTTCTACTTTTGGTTAATAAATAAGTTTGGCAGCTTCTTTGTGATGGCAATTTTCCATCTTAAGTATGCTTCCTTCAACTAGAAATTCAGAGAATGGGATGCTACCCCTTTTCTTAAAACCTAACTAGCTCTCCAAATAAGATATGAGTGGGCAATAAGCATATTAAAATATGCTAAACATTATTAGTCATCAGAGAAACACAAATCAAAGCCACAATAGATCAATATTTCACACACATTAGGGTTAAATTTGTTTAAATAACCATACCATGTATAGAGGAGGATTTACAGAAATTGGAACCCTCATACATTGTGAACAGAAATATAAAAGAGCAAAATCACTTTTGATAACAGTCTGGAAGTTCCTCAAAATGCTGAACTTAGAGCTACCATATAATCCAGCAATTCCACTCATAGGTATATAAGCAAGCTAAATAAAAACATACACATACTTTTTAAAATAATATACAAATATCCATAGCAACATTATTCACAATAGCCAAAAATTAGAGACAACTCAAATGTCCATCAACTGATGAAAGAAAAAATAAAATGTATATCCATACTATGGAATGTTGTTCTGCAATATAAAGGAATGATTTGCTTATACATGTTACAACGTGGATGAGCCTTGAAGACATTATGCTAAATCAAAAACATAGCCAGTCATAATAGACCACATATTGTAAGACTTCATTTATATAAAATGGCCAGAATAGGCAAATCTATCAGAAAAGAAGTATTTAAATAGCTTCCTAGGACTGGGGGTATGGATCTCAGATGGAAAGTAACTATTGAGCACAGGGCTTCTTTTTGGAGTGACAAAAATTATCTGAAATTAGATTATGGTGATGGTGGCACAACTCCATAAATATACTAAAAATCATTGAATTACACCCTTTAAATGGATAAGCTTTATAATATGTAAATTATATTTTGATAAAGCTATTTTATTTTTTAAAACTAAATAGCAGCAATCATCTTAATATTCATTTTAATTTTTAATTGTGAATTATGTAAATAATGGTTAGTCCTTTTATCCTATGTTCATTCTTCCTTCTGGATTCAACAGTCTTCCTGAGGTATATCCTTTAGCAGTTATCTCAGGAAGGACGTGTATGATAAATTCTCTCAGAATGAGTTTGCCTGAAAAATGTCTTTATTTTGCCCTCACTCTTAAATGATATTTCTCTCAGTTTAAAATTTCAGGTCAACAGTATTCTTCCCTCATCTCTATACAAACATTATTCAGTTTGACTTCTGGCTTCTAAATAGACCATGGGAAGTCTGCAGTCAGTTTGACGATTAATCTATGATAGATACATCAGTTGTGATTAGTTATGTCTGAATAACAGAAACTCAAAATTCCAGTTAGATTAAATGAAATAAAAGCTCGTATCTCTGTTATATAAAAATCAGAGATAGAAGTTTATATCTCTGTTGAGTGAGATGTAAGCCTTTCAGAACTGATATAGCAGCTCTGTTTCACAAAATCTTTAGATTACCAGTCTACCAACCCTTGGGTTTGAGCATTACCATTGTGGTCCAAGATGGCAGCTAGAGCACTAAGCATTACATTTGTGTCCTAGGCAGCAGGATAAAAAAGGGATAAAAAAGAAAGGGGATGAAGACTACACAAAAGCCTCAAGAAAGTTTCCAGAAACCTTTATTTGACAGTTCTGCTTACATGCTATTGACCAGAATTTAGTTACATGGTCACACCTACCTTTAACTCTGTTTTTGGATATGGGGACATAGGCCCAGCTAAAAACTGAAGTTCTTTTAACATAGATAAAACTAAACTCAGCCGGGCACGGTGGTTCATGCCTATATCCCAGCACTTTGGGAGGCCAAGGCGGGCAGATCACTTGAGATTACGAGTTCAAGACCAGCCTGGCCAACATGGTGAAACCCTGTCTCTACTAAAAAAAATACAAAAATTCACTGGGCGTGATGGCACATGCCTGTAGTCCCAGCTACTCGGGAGGCTGAGGCAGGAGAATGGCTTAAACCCAGGAAGCAGAGGTTGCAATGAGCCACAATCGCACCACTGCACTCCAGCCTGGGTGACAAGAGCAAAACTACCAAAAATTTAAAAATAAAAATAAAAATAAACACTAAACTCATAGTCTCAGACACAGTAGGTAACCTGTCTTTTCTCTTCAATTATCTTTGGTGTTTGCTCATCGTCTATACCGTTCTACAGTTTCATTATAATGTATCTGCCAATAGATTTTTGTTTTCCCGCTTGAAACTAGGTACAATTCATCAGTCTGAGGATTCATATCACTAGTCAATTCTGAAAAATTCTCAGCCACTAGATCTTCAGTTACTATTTTGTCCATATTCTCTCTGGTCTTTCATTCTGAACTCCTACTAATGTTTGCTGGCCCTTCTCGTTCTGTCTTCTGCAGTGTTTGACCATTCTTTTACATCCACCATTTCTCTGTGCTACATTTTGGATAGTCTCCTCAGATATATCTTTCTTCTGGTTCATTATTTCTCCTTTTAGTCCTATTCAACACAGTTGCTAAACTGTGTTTGGGTTTCGTTTTGTTGGGATTTTATGCTATATTTTACATTTCTTGAAGTTCTACAGATTATCTTTAAAATTTTCCATTTTTTTCCAAGGTCTTGTTCCTTTCTTAGAGTTTCAACTCATTTTATATCTTCTGCCATTCTTAAATAGACCTAGTCTTTTTTTTTTTTTCCAGTTTGTCATTATACCACAGGTTGAACATCCCTAATCCAAAAACTTGAAATCCAAACTGTTCCAAAATTCAAGACTTTTTAAGCACCAGCATGACACTATAAGTGGGAATGTCACATCTGACCTCACATGACAGGTCGCAGTTTAATGATGATTTAACGTACAGAAACTTTGTTTCACGCATGAAATTATTTAAAATACTGTATAACGTTACCTTCAGGCTATGTGTTTAAGATATATATGAAACGCAAAAGAATTTTGTGTTTAGGCCTAGGTCCCATCCCCAAGGTATCCCATTATGCATACACAAATATTCCAAAGTCAGAAAAAAACTCAAAATCCAAAACATTTCTGGTCCCAGGCATTTTGGGTAAAGGATACTCGACCTGCATCTCAAGTTCTTGGGCTCTAATTATCTGTGTTCACTGACTCTTGCTCATCATGGAGGATTGCTGCCTCTTATAGGTTTTTTATTTTGTTTTTAATTTTGACTATAAGCTCACACTTAGTTGGTCTTATTTTCTCCATGAGAGTATGTTATGACTTGGGTTGTATTTCAAAAGATTTTTCATTTGATTCTGCCATTAGTAGCCCAGAACTAATGTTTGTTAATTTCTTAGGCTCAAAGGGTTCCTGGATCATTCAGGTAGTTTCAATTGCCCAGGGAAGACTTTTCCTCAAGAGCCAGAAAAACCAAGCAGGTTACCTTATTACCCCCCTATGTTAATGGATGAGTTTTGTTTTCCTGATCTCTCTTTTATCGAAGACATAGCCCTTGTTTCAACTACCTACTGATGCATAACAGGTCACACCAAACTTGTGGCTTCCAACAACAGTAACTACCCATTTTGCTCACAAACCTGCACTTTGGGAAGCACTCAGAGATGGGCTTTCCACAGGGTCTCTGTTTCCTCACAGCATTATGACACTACTCTAAGAACAAGTATCCCAACAGGCAGCAGGTGGAAGCTGTCTCTTCTGATAATCTAACTTTGCAAGTCACATCATATCATCTCTGCCACATTTACAGGCCACCCAGACTCAAGGGAAGAAAACAGAGGCCTCGCCATCTCAGTGGGAGGCTTGTCAGCATCACATTGCAAGAAGAGCATGTGGGATGGGAGATATAGTTACAAATATTTTTGGAAAACACAATCTGCCATATGTTTTAAGAGTCCGAGTTAAGCAGAAGTTTCAGATCCAACTTCCCCACCCTGCATAGCCCAAGGTCTTATCTTCTTTCCCCATGTAGATGTTAAAACATGTGTTACTAGATTCCATGGACTTAACAGCACCACCCCCATGCAGCATCGCTGCAAAATCTGCACACATGTTAACAGCTTACCGTACTGATATTAAATTCCTCCTTCATTTCTGGCACCTGTGGGCTTCCCTTTCTTTATTGCAAGTTTAACTATGCATTTAAAAGTATTTTTAAAACATTTCACTCAGCATTTCTATATGCTTGTAAAAACTGAGAAGGTTTTCAGGTTATCCTCGTCTGCCTCTTGCAGAAACCTAAAACTTCATCTTAACTTTATTCAAAGGAGTATACATTGAGAGGATAGAGGAGGAGATGCTTAGAATGCAACAGCCAAGCCACGTCTTCCTTGCCCTCCCTGGGGTCACATTACACACAAAAATTTCTCTTCATATTTTTCAATTATGTAAGCTTGTACACATGTAGCAAGAGTAAATATTTGCTATTATCTCAATAGGTGGTACCACAATTCCCATTAAGGGAGCAGAAACTGGTTTGCATTTAGGCAAAAATAAGTTAAAAGGAGTATAGAATGCGAGATGCGGAGGACAAGGGTGTGAGCAAGAGAGATAGTCAAGCTGCTGCTCTACATGAGAGATCCCAGGAGTGGCTTTGATTCCTAAAAGGGAGGTGGAAATAAAGGGTAAATAATGGAGGAGGGTAAGGATAAAAGGATGTACAGTGGTAGGTCAAGAACGGCATGGGCGAAGTGGTCTTTAAAATTTTTATTGGTGGTAGAATGGCTAAATGGACTGTTGAAAATCAAACTGAATTTAAATGGTCTGCAATTGCAGTGCATAGTGTGGATCTATCTCTCTTGTTCATCCCTTCTTAATCTTCAGTCAAGCTCTGCTTTGACCAACGCCTTTGGTTACTCTCCAGAAAAAGGAGGAGGAGCTTTGTAGCACATCTGAGACTATGTCAGCAATAGGAAGATAGCCAGAAGCAAATAGAGGAAAGCAATCGACAGAGGTCAGGGTCAGAAGAACATCACCGTCCCAGGTACTCATGGAAGCATCGGGGAGTGCTCTGAACTTCCAAATGTCAGCACACAACAGCAGTGTAAGCCTCTTCACCTAGATCTCAATGGACTGGGAGCTTCCAGCTGACATCTGGGTTATATGTATGATCCATAAACTCCTAGAAGCTACTTATGGTATCATCAGCCAGTCCACTGGTGGACCACTGGCTAACATATTAGGGACCTAGAGATATGTCTTTGGATATATTTCGAAGACTCTATCAAGCACATTCAAAAAGAGAAGGCAGAGTGAGTCTCAGTGTCCTGCCCCCTACCCCCATACACATGCCAGTCCATCACTCTGACCACGACCATCACTGCTTTCCAGGACACGGTGAATATTCCTCCGCTGGATGGGCTCCTGCAGAGAGCTCATGACCCCATGACAGGGATGTCATACAAGGAATTTGAGCTTTAGACAGAGTGGTGAGCACTGGACTGGATCATTTGTAAACTCTACTAACTTGAAATCTTTCAAATCCCAGTGAATACATCTGTTGACTAAACCAAACTGATCGGCTTGCCTGATAACAACTGTGTCTGATGAAAGGGGTGGAGAAAGGGGGTAAGATAAAGTGGTGAAGCCCCTTGTGGGCAATCAGAGAAATTTTGGGTCAACACAAGTTGTGGTCTAACTGTGGCTCTGAAACACAGATGTGTCACAGGTCACTGGGGGAGCTGGGAGAGGATGATTATAAGTGTAGGTAAGAAGCTAGTAGCCAGCTATCTTGTGTTCTTTTGTGTTGCTTGCATGGTTGATTGGTTGGTTGGTTTTTGTGGTATGAAAACTTAACAGGAGAGCTATCTTCTTAATGTATTTTAAAGTGCACAATACCATATTGTTAACTGCAGGGATTATGTTGTACAGCAGATCTCTACATCTTATTCCTCTTACATAATGGAAACTTTACACCCATGGAGCAACAACTTTCCGTTTGCTCCTCCCCACACCCAGCTCCTAGCAAACACCATCCAATTCTGCGTTTCTATTAGTTTGACTATTTTTTCTTGCTGTAGCACCCAAAATGTACCTGATTCGTCTGTCCCGGATCCCTTATATGGTTCTGCCTAAAACGTAGTACATGTCCCTGAGAACACTGAAAGCCCAGCCACCAGCCACATACCCCCGCTCATGGCATTTCTCAGTCATTCCTCCCACTTATTTCTTCTTCTTTTTGTCTTCATCCATCCCCAGTTCAAGCTCCCTTCTTTTGTCACCAACCCTCCTAGCTATAACAACTGATCTAGTGAAATTCCCTGACTGAACTCTAGCACTGTCTCAGACATGATTTTGAGTTCCCCCTGGGGCTCCAAACATGGCATCACCATGTCATAGGTGCTGCCTCCCTCTATTTCAATCAACCCCGGCGCTCACCCCACTGTATATCTCTGCCCCCCATTTCCCACCTCTGCTGAGGGAAGGGGATCATTCACCCAGCACAAAAATACAAAAGGCCTCCCCTTGCTTCAATCCCCCATCCACCATAAGTACTCCAGCTCTTTCACAGGAAAATCTATTTCCAAAAATACCTGGATTTTTAATTAATCTCTATTTTCTTATTGCTTTTGATACCACTATAGTAGTCCCCCATTATCCGAAGGGGTACGTTCCAACAACTGCCTGAAACCAGGGATGGTGCCTAACATGATTGCTGTTAATCAGAACACGATTCTGTTCATGTCTACCACGCGCAAATTTAATAACACTTCCATCTTAACTAAGGACTTATCCTGTCCTGTGGCTGTAACTTTTGTAGCTTTAGTGTGACAACAAAACTAGCACAAATTTCTGTTTCCTTATTTACAGTTTCACAGATAGAAAATTTGCTCTCCCTGTGGATCTCAGCAACCTTGGCATGCAATTTTTTTTTTATTTTTTTTCTTTATTAAGTCAAGAACTTTCACCATTTCACTTAAAGGAAGCACTTGATGGCTTCTCCATGGTGTATCTGAATTGCCAGCATCAGTACTCTTGCACTTTTTACTAAGTGCACTTCAAAATTGCACTTAGGCAATTACTAAATAAAATAAGGGTGATTTGAACACAAGCACTGCAATCTGATAAAGAGGGCTCCTAAGTCACTAACTTGTGGGTAGCATCTACACATGCATCCACTGGACAAAGGGAGGATTAACATCATGGGTGGAGCAGAGTGAGATTTCATCTCGCTATTCAGAGCAGCACTCAGGTCAAAACTTGTGAATTGTTTATTCCTGGAATTTTCTATTTCACATTTTCAGACCACTATTAACCACAAGTAACAAAACTGGAAAAGTGAAACCGCGGATAAGGCAACACTTTCGTATTTTATTTTCCACGATTGCTCATCTTAGGGGAGAAATTAGTCCTCCCTCAGGCAAGCAATCAGAACTCCAGCATAGAGCTGCCCAGCCACAAGAGCTTTGTGGGCGCTGTCTCCCTGGCTCTGGCTCCTCCAATGCCCTGGACTCCCGACAGAAGCTCTGTCCAATGCACTGAATGCAGTATCTTTTACATCTTCTAGAGGAGAGAGATGCCACCAAAATCTGGGCTTTTTCTGCCACACTGTGGCCATGTCTGAACACTACATGTGGCCTTCATTCCCTTACATGTGGTATTGAGTTTTTTTCACTGAAGATTAGAAGTTACCTTCTTTACCTGTTATCCCCATTCAAGCCCTTAAGCCTTAGCTGATGCTCGCCTCCTCCAGGAGGACTCCCTTGAATTCACCTCCACGCCAGGCTGGCTGAGGCCTCCCCGTTCTGACTCTCCCAGCTCCTCCTACCCATTCGCTAGCATTTCCCTCCACATGCTGTATTGTAGCAGTCACTTCTGTCTCCCTGATAAGATTGCGAACTCTTTGAAGACAAACTGACTCATCTGTGTTATCTCCAGGGCTCACGGAAGAATAGAAAATTCTTCAATAAGTATATATGAAATTAAAGAAAAAAGAGAAGAGAGAGAAGGAAGGCTGAAAATTCAGGGTAATAACAACCACCCACACTTATTGAGCGCTTGTGGTATACAGTCCCTGTGCTTCACATAATGGATTCCAGGGTATCAGGGCCAATATCCACCTCTGCTGCCCCAACTTCATCCAGCAATTGAAGGGTCCATGTCTGTCCTGTCAGGGGCTTCCTGGACTCTAGTTCTTCATATACTCCATGACCAACATCTGTTCCGATGTTCAGTGACCACTTAACATGTTTTTAAGTATTTTAACATTCACCCTTGCATGTGATCATCCACAACAACTTGGAAATAAGTTCTAATATTGAGAGGTGAAGCCCGCTGGGCTTCTGGGTGGGGTGGGGACTTGGAGAACTTTTCTGTCTAGCTAAAGGATTGTAAATGCACCAATCAGGGCTGTGTCTAGCTAAAGGTTTGTAAATGCACCAATCAGCACTCAGTAAAAATGGACCAATCAGCACGCTGTAAAATGGACCAATCAGCTCTCTGTAAAATGGACCAATCAGTAAAATGTGGGTGGGGCCAAATAAGGAAATAAAAGCAGGCCACCTGGGCCAGCAGCTGTAACTCTGTGGGGGTGGGCTTCCAAGCTGTGGCAGATTTGTTGCTTCCTTCTTTGCAATACATTTTGCTGCTGCTCACTCTGGGTCTACACTACCTTTATGAGCTGTAACACTCACTGCAAAGGTTTGCAGCTTCACTCCTGAAGCCAGCGAGACCAGGAAGCCACAGGGAGGAAAGAACAACTCCGGACGTGCCCCCTTTAAGAACTGTAACACTTACTGCTAAGGTCTGCACCTTCACTCCTGAAGTCAGCAAGATTACCAACTGACCAGAAGGAAGAAACTCTGGACACATTTGAACATTTGAAGGAACAAACTCCGGAAACACCATCTTTAAGAACTGTAAAACATGAGGGTCAGCAGCTTCATTCTTGAAGTCAGCAAGACCAAGAACCCACAGGAAGGAACCAATTCCGGACACAGTATTGTCCTAGGATCAAGGTGAAGAAAGTGTGGCTTAGAGGGGTTAAGTTACCTGCCCAAGGTGGCACAGAATTCATAATGCTGGATGCAGAATCCAACGCCAGGCTTGACACCAGCGCTTACATACCTAATGGTTTCTGAAGACTCTCCCACTAGCATGCAGGAGACCCCTGAAGACATATTCTGGAGACGTTTGGGGAGTGTGTACATTGGCAATGGGACGGCTCACAGATGTTTATGATGTTAGGATAAGGAGCATTTAACGGAGCAGAAGGGGGCCTGCTTACGCAGTCTTCATTCAATCAGCGTTTGCTTCTACACCAGGCACAGTCAACCAGACAGGGCCCATGGGCTCAAGGAGCTATCTGTCTAACAGGGAGACTGACAGATGCATAAAATAGACATCTCCAGGGAGGAGGGCTTTTAGGGCTTGGTACTGGAGGGCAGCTTCACCAGCATCCCAGAGAGCAGGACTAGCAAGGGACCTAGAGCCAGCTGACTTCATCCCAGAAGTCCCCAATGTCAGGAGCCCCAGCCACAGTGGGTTCAGGAACTCCTCACCAAGTTGAGGCCTGGACCTGAGCTGGGGAGGTCAGCTGTTCCCCACACTGCCCTGGTGCCTACCATGCAGTATCCACATGGGGTAACTTCCATGCGGCACCCATGTGAGGTGCCTACCATGAAGTACACACATGAGGTGCTCCGCTGGCTCACCTTGCCCACTGCAGAGCATGGCAGTGCCCACACCCGGTGGCTCTCGCCTTGCAGCTGGCCTTGTGATGGATACCATTCTCAAACCATTTGCTGGTTGGAAGCCGGCGTGCCTGCATTCACACAGCATTCTGAAGTCAAGGTCATTCTCAACTTCTCACTCTCCTGGACACTGTCATTCTCCCAGCATTTGTGAGGGGAAGAGATCTTCTCTGTTTCCTTTGCGTTCCCCTGCCTCCCTCCTCTCTAACCCCCACTTCTGGGAGAATGACTTCCCCATGTTACTGTATGTGCCCACAGTTGCTAGGCAGATGCTCCAATTGAAGTCAGGTTGATTGGAAGCCACTGCTTGAGCCTGCAATGATGGGGCAGGGGTAGTGAAGGGGCCTGGTAGAGCCAGAGTCTCACAGGACTCACTCCACAGCATCCACGACCATAACCAGCCCTTCCCCCGTCCCCACTCCCAGATCTTCTATGCTGACCCCTAGAGGGTACAGCCATCACAGCAGAGGCTCTGGTCCCCCATCCCCATCGTGCCTGATTTCATGCTGGGCAATGCACACTGTCAAGGCTTTCTATCTCTCTTGTTGGAGGCAAAAATTAGAGAATGTTGCAGTACTTCATCTTCCAGTCTCAAAAAAAAAAAAAAAAAAAAAAAAAAAAAAAAAAAAACTATCATCCGAATCCCCGCAATCTTCCGAAACTGAACTCTTCCTTCACACCACACAATGAAGCTCAGTTTCAAGGTGGTAAAGTGAAGTGAGCATGAATCCGACATGCTACATTAAAAATAATTTTTTTTACCTTCCTAAAAGTCACCTAATCTTTCCCTCTCTAGTTTTGACTACAAAAAGACTTAGTAGCTCACGTGCTATCTGACTTTTTCCAGGGCAATGCGATTAACTCAGGAGAATTTTTTTTTCTCCTGTTTTTCCCCTCTATCAGTCTAACCTAATTGGTTTGCCACTAATTACTTGTTTTCTTTACAGATATGTGTTCATCATGTCCTCACTTGTCTCAAGCTAATAAGCTTTCAAGAGACACATCATCCTTTCAACCCAGTCATACAGTTGAGAACATCACACGAGAAATTACCTTCCTTTGTCTGTGAAGGGACTAATTGCCTCCACTCTCATGCAAGGACCCCCCACCTTCCTCTGTCTTGTGGTGAGCCTCGGGAACTCCCATGGGGGAAGGGGCACCCAGCATAGCCCCCACAGCGTGGTTGGGTCACGATTCCAGCTTATTTATTTGCCTGACTACTACTCAGGAGTTGAAGAAAAAAAATGGGATAAAAGCATATTCTTCAACCTCATTGAGCTGCGGGATGAAATATCTATTTTGGAAATAATGATTCCAGGTAGGAGGGCAGTGAGGAATGGGGCTCATGAGAAGTGAGTGTTTTATTACACAATTTCTAAAATATGAACACTTCATGCTCTTTCATTATCGTACATTATTACAGTTCTATAAAAATCCTTTCTGGGAAATCAATCTCAACATTTCAAAGCCTTCCAACAAGTTGGGAGGCAGAGTTTAGAGGAAGCCCTGTAAATAGAGAAATTATACTTTCAGCTTTATGTAATAAGATTTACTATGGCACTGTCCACACTCAGACCAAGTCAAGCCTGCATGAGGAATGCAGTGACGGGATTTGTAGAGTTCCTCCCATGCCACAATTTCAAAAGACAGCAACATTTTTCACTGCCCTGGAAAAACGTCATACAGCATGTGAGCTACTAAGTCTTTTTGTAGTCAATACTAGAGAGGGAAAGATTGGGTGACTTTTAGGAAAGCAAAAAAAAAATTATTTTTAATATAGCAGTGTCCAATTTTGAATATTTTCCAAGTGAGAAAACAGAGACCTAGATAGTGTGAGTGAAATTACTTTTACTGAAAGCCAGTGAGGCAGCGATAAATCTGTTTCTGTTTACAGCTCTACCATTTCTCCACCTGGTGCACAGTGGGTTTGGGGAGCATCTCCACTCCACCCTGATCCGTCTCTAGTATTTCCACTCCCTTTGGAATCCAGGTTTTCATTCCAGGAAGTGCATTAACTTGCTGGATAATTTGCTGATCACACTGGTACAGAAACCATTTAGAGGCTTTAAACTCCTATTCTTTCACAGGGATCAAGACCTGGAGACAAAGCAGCTAAGGGAAGCCCCATGGCCTAACCACAGCCCTAGGAATATCCCCAATGCCTAAGGAAACCCATTCAATCCACCTGAGCTTCAAAATGTCACCAAATTGAGGAAGAGCCAGTGGAGTAAGTTCATAAGTCCATGTTGAATGGTGATGATGCCTTCATAGCTACAAGCATTTCACGTACATCTCCTCACTTTACCTTAAAACATTCATAAAATCAACTTAACAATAACCCACAACCTTCCTCAAGGATCTAGAACTAGATGTACCATATGACCCAGCCATCCCACTACTGGGTATATACCCAAAGGATTATAAATTATGCTACTACAAAGACACATGCACACGTATGTTTATTGCGGCACTATTCACAATAGCAAAGACTTGGAATCAACCCAAATGTCCATCAGTGACAGACTGGATTAAGAAAATGTGGCATATATACACCATGGAATACTATGCAGCCATAAAAAAGGATGAGTTTGCATCCTTTGTAGGGACATGGATGCAGCTGGAAACCATCATTCTTAGCAAACTATCACAAGAAGAGAAAACCAAACACCGCATGTTCTCACTCATAGGTGGGAACTGAACAATGAGCTCACTTGGACTCGGGAAGGGGAACATCACACACTGGGGCCTATCATGGGGAGGGGGGAGGGGGGAGGGATTGCATTGGGGAGTTATACCTGATATAAATGATGAATTGATGGGTGCTGACGAGTTGATGGGTGCAGCACACCAACATGGCACATGTATACATATGTAACAAACCTGCACGTTATGCACATGTACCCTAGAACTTAAAGTATAATAAAAAAAAAAAAAAAAAAAAAATTCATAAAAAGGATAGTCCACAGCACTTCTCAAACTCTAATGTGAACAGGCATCCCCTGTAGATTTGTTAAAATACAGACTCTGACTCAATAGGTCTGAAGGAATGGTGGGAGGACTGAAGCTCCACATTTCTAAAAAGCCCCCAGGTGATGTCGATTCTGCTGCTCTGAGGACTATACTTGGAATTGCAAAGGCTTAGAGCACAATTTGGAAACCACAGCTCTAAGGACTGAAAAGGCAGTAGCAATGAGTAGCTCACCAGCCTGGGCTCAAGTGGGATATTAACCAGATGATGACATTTCCTACATTACTGTTTTATTGACACCTGATAGGATTGAAGAGCTATACCGCACAGGGGAAAGATCTCTGGAGAACATTTTCTGATGGAGACCAGGAAAGGAGTGAAACAAGATTTACTCACGAGAGAAGCGGGCCAGTGGTCTGGCATTCTTGTCTCCAGCTTCATTTGCAACTGGAAAAAAAATAACATAGGATGCAATTTAAAATAAAGCACATGTGTCCATCAAATATGCCCCAATACAGCCAATCCCCTAGATGCTTTGACATCAGGTTGTATTTAAGACTTTTTGTAAGTGCATAAAAGCAACTTTACTCCCTCTGTTTCTGTATTTCCAAGGCTGCCCTCAACACCTAAATGACGTCAAATGTCTCAATCATTTTGATTAGAATATTTGGATGAAGCTAGAAAGGATCTCAACAACATCCAGTTTAGTAGGCCTAAAGAAGTTAATTGGCTTACAACCACTTAGTAAGAGGCATGCACACCAGATTCCAAGCTAGTGGACGTCCTTTGGCTCCAAGAGTCCTCTAACAGGGCTGTCTGTCAACACGCTGATGCACCCCAAGCATCAAAACGAGTCTGGTTTCCTAGGATCCATGGGGCAAAGCCAAGGCAGGAATTTCTGAAGATAAAAAGCTGGTTTATGTTCAGAAAGATACTAAATTTAGATGCTAGCAAACAGGGAAGTTCATCAATAAAATTGTTCAGAAAACTGCCCTAGAAACCTTACCCCTAAAGCTTCTCAGCAGGGCAGGCTACCTCCTGCGAAAAGCCTCCATATAATTTATCATTGGATATAGTCATATTTAATGCCCCTTATAATTTATGAACCCATTTTATTGGGTAAAAGAGATGGTTATTAAGAGGAAACACAAGTTTCACTCACTTTAAATACCATGTTTCATGCCCATAAACATTATACCCTAGTTGTTGTATGTATACATAGCAGACAGACATGGGTATTTGTGATCTACTTGAATAAACACCCAAAGCAATCAGTAAGAAACACCCGTTCATTCTAGCTGAGAAAAAGCACTCAATGCATCGGCAGTATAAAGGAGATTGCTAACGTCATCATGAATGTATGAGAAGTTGCAGCAGCAGGACAAAGCCAATACAGTAACTACTTTCTAAACTTATTACATGATTTTATGAAAAATGAAAAGTTGAAAAATTTATTCCACCCTCTCACAAAGGTAAGCATTTTAAAATTTACTACATTTGGGCAATTTTTTAAAAATTAATAGATTCCATCTCAGTATCTTTTGTTTTTCTGGCATTAGCTTTGCCTCACCATCTCCACTCGATTACTAATAAGGGCAATTACTAATTTGGGCAATTTATTACTAATTTGGGCAATTTTTAAAAATTAATAGATTCCGTCTTAGTATCTTTTGTTTTTCTGGCATTAGCTTTGCCTATATCTGCACTATTACTAATAAGATGTTATATAAAAATGACCAGCAGGGGGAGGCAATAATTCATCCAGCTCCCATCGTCTGTCACACGGCAGCATTTCAAAAAAAGAAATGGGCCTGGTGCGGGTGGCTCACGCCTGTAGTTCCTGCACTATGGGAGGCCAAGGCTGTCGGATCACAAGGTCAGGAGACCAGCCTGCCCAACATGGTGAAACCCCATCTCTACTAAAAATATGAAAAATTAGCTGGGCGTGGTGGTGGGCACCTGTAATCTCAGCTACTCGGGAGGCTGAAGCAGGAGAATCACTTGAACCCAGGAGGTGGAGGTTGCAGTGAGCCGAGGTTGTGCCACTGCACTTCAGCCTGGGTGACAAAAGCGAAACTCCATTTCAAAACAAACAAAAAGAAATGAAATAATTACTACACTCTGTACCAAATACATTTTAAAAGAAAAGATTTCCAATTCAAAAAAAGATCCAGGACTTCTAAGAGCAATGGCTATTCTTGCTGTCTTCTCAAATGTTTTGTAGAACCACCACATGAATATAAATAATTCACATTCATATTCCTGCCTCCATTCAGAGCTACATCCAAAATATTTCAGAACAATGGTCAGCTATCTCGGTAGAAGTCTTTAACCACAACTGCACCTCACATCAGGAAAACTTGGGTGTTATCACAGCTAAGTATTTTTAAAAATCTTATGAGCACTTGGAAAACTCTCAAGAGTTTTCTATAACCAAAGTTGTCTTACAATTAAAAAAAAAAAAAAAGGAAAAAAAAGGAAGAAAAGAGAGCAGGGAGGGAGGGATGGAGAAAGAAGGAATGAGCCCCAGTTAGGTATAGACATGAATTTCCATGACCTTGAGTTCAACTTGATTCTTCCATTTAGACACTGTAAATGTCTGAAGAAAGAAATAGAGCTGGGTGGAGCATAGTGGCTCACGCCTGTAATCCCGACACTTTGGGAGGCTGAGGCAGGAAGAACACTTGAGCTCACGAGTTTGAGACCAGCCTGGGCAACATAGTGAGACCCTGTCTCCACACACAAAAAATTTTTAAACCTTAGCTGCGTGTGGTGGTGCATGCCTGTAATGCCAGCTACTCAGGAGGCTGCAGTGGAAGGATCACTTGAGCCCAGGAGGTTGAGGCTGCAGTGAGCTGTGATCAAACCACTGCACTCCAGCCAGGGCAACAGAATGAGACCCTATATCCAAAAAAAAAAAAGAAAAAGAAACAAAGAAAAGAAAAGAAAAAGAAATAGAACCAGGGTTTTACCAAAACCTTTGCTGCAGAAACTTTAAAATGACATTTTAAAACGGGATTACAAAGACCGTTGCAATTGCTGAGAACACAAGCAACCACCTAAATACTCAGTTTGGAGTCTGCGCATTCTCCAAGAGTATGTACATTCCTCCCAGAATAAAAGAACAGAGACACCAATGTCGCTATTTCACGTGCAGCAATAGCCACATCTTCACTCAGCCAGGCCTTCCCTGCCCACCACCCTATCCAAGGATGGGAATTGCTGACCCAGATCCAAGTCACGCCAGGAAAGGCAAGAATCAGGATCCAGGCCAGTAGGACACCAGGAGAGTTTCCTCTATCCAGAAGGAATTTGAACCTCACCACCAGCGTGATTTCCCTACAAACATACCCAATGCCACACTCCACTACTGGAGGGTCTCCCAGCCCCTACAGAACACAATCCAGCTCACCTGCCCCAACTTATTCTCCCACCTCATTTCCCAGAGCATCCTCCAGCACTTAGTCACATGCGCTAGATGGACAATGCACTTCACACACTCTTCCTGCCTGGCTTTGGCTCCTGCTGCCCCCAATCTTGGTGCGTTCCTCCCTCATCTTCACCTGGCCAACTCCTTACTCATCCTTTAAGATCCAGGTGGAGCCATTCACTTCTGAAAAGTCTCATCGCCTCACACCCCACCTTCTCCATCCCCCAGATCTCTGCCCATACGTGTAACTCCCCTTCCCACACCTGCCTGTTGTTCTCAAACTTCAGCAGGCATCAGAACCACTGGGTGGGTTTCTTAGAATACAGTTTCTAATTTGATGCATCTGGTGTGAGGCCCAAGAATTTACATGTCTGACAAGCTCCCAGGTGATATGGTGGATGCTGGTCTGGGGACCATAAAAGCTACCCCACCCAAGGCAAGGATCATCACTTTCTATCATTGTATTTCCATTCTTTTGTACAGTGACTATGCATTCAGTCAATATTTTTGGAACTCAAGTAGACTGAATGCCACAAATGGTTTAGTAGACCAGACATCTCAGACTGCCTTCCAGATGACTATACAAAGTCCCAGGTGTGTTTTGTTTGGTCTTACAGTGCTTTTAATTTTTAAACAATTGTCAGCCCACATTTAAAAGAGATTTCAAATAGAAATACATATTACTGGCTTCCTTCAAATAACTGGGGGATTGGAATACAAGGCCCCCATCCCACATGACAGCCATGGTTCACCACTGAGATGCCCCCTCGGGTGGCTCTGCCTCCTGGATATTCAGAATGCAACTCTATACTGACTGTTGTTGGACTATACACTCCGCATGGTCTAGAAGGTAGGTGAAAACAGAACCTCTTAAAGAGCTTAAAGAATGAAACTAAACCTCAACAGATGCTAGCACCACAAAAGTGCTGTAGCCCAGCTCACCAAACCCTTCTGTCCCCAGTGCAGAACTGCCCAGATGCGTCCACCAGCACGCTGCAGGCCTGCTCGGACACACTCAGCCTTCTCCACTGGCACAGGAGCCCTCAAACACTGTTGCTTGCCTTGCATGTTTAAAGGTATACAGCAAGCTTTCACGATAAAGTAGATGTTCCATTTACCAGGTGCAATTAGAGCTTAAATGTGATGAGATCTTATAAGAATGATTATGTAGGTTTATGGAAAGTTATCTATGCCACACTGCTCACAAAACACAGATTCCAGTTCAGAATGCTAATGATTCTGTCGACGTTCAGTTGAGTGTCTAGGCTACATGTGTATACAGGCACAGAAGGATGAGTAGAAGTGTGGTCACCAGACATATTAACATTTAATTCTCCTGTGTGGTGGCATTTGAGAAAATCTGTAACTTTTGAAATACTTTTCTGCATAAACTCAATAGTTTATGATAACCATGTGTTTATAATCAGGAAAAAATGTTTTGATTAGAGGGCATCAGACAATTGGTTATTGCTCTGTTTCAAAATCCATATATTATTTTGGATATGTGTGTGTATATATGTACATGTGTATGTAAAAGACTTTTTATACATACACATGTATAAATGTTTATACTATTTTTATATATACATGTGAACATATATACACATTTTTATATACATGTATGTATGTAAAAAAAACATACATATATATAAGATGTGTTTTAGATTCTGATTTAAGAGTAGCCCTGGATCACAGAATCCAAGGCACCTGCCATCTCTAGTCCAAGAGGGCTCCTTGTAGGACTCAAGAAATGCATCTCTTACTCCTTGCTACAGGGATCCCACACATTTTAGGTCAGTGGTTTTCAGCCCTGGACACACATGAGAATCACCTAGGGAATGTTACAAAATATTGATGCCCAGACCAAAATATTGATGTTGAGAACAACAGGGCCTCTAGGGGTAGGACTCAAGCATCAGTGTTTTTTAAGCCCCTGATGCCAGTGAGCAGCCGAGTTCGGGAAGCATTAATAAATGGGGCAACTCCATACATACTTACCAAAGCAACACTTAGGGAGGAGGACGTGGCTCTGATTCCTTCAAAAATAATCACCCCTATTCTGTTCTTTTCAGGATGCTATTGCTTTGTCAAAATCCTGAATCAAGCGAGGTGTATCTCTGCTTTAAAAAATCTTCATTAAGATGCAAACCTAACTATGGAGACCTATTAGTGGGCAACTCTTTGCATTGTAAAGAGTTCTTTATAAAAGGATTCACCTCACATTGCCTGCATCCTTCAGCATATGTGGATTGAGCTCTGCCTGGGCGCTGGGCAGTGAACTAGACTCGAGGAGGGTTGCAACAATGGATTCCACCCAACCTGGACATGCAAGCAAGGAAGGCAAACTGTGCCTTTCAATCTGAGTTAGTATCTAAGTGTAATCAGCTAGGGAAGTGACTTGATGATGATGATCATGATGATGATGATGCAGTTTCCTTGGTCCTGTGCCAGATCCACTGGGTCAGAATCCCTGCAAGTGAGGACAGGACTCTACGTTTTAAACCAGGGGTCCCCAACCCCTGGGCCACAGAACCTAGCAGCCCATGACCTGTTAGGAACCGAGTGCCCAGCAGGAAGTGAGAAATGGGGGACTGAGCATCACCACCTGAGCTCCAGGTGGCATTAGATTATCATAGGAGCATGAACCCTATTGTGAACTGCACATGTGAGGGATCTAGGTTGCATGCTCCTTATGATCATCTGAGGTAGAACAGTTTCATCCTGAAACCATTCCCCTCAACACCCGTTTTGTAGGGAAAAAAATGTCTTCCATGAAACCAGTTCCTGGTGCCATAAAGGTTGAGAACTACTGTTGTAAACAATTGCTCCAGAAGCCACTTGGGCACACGAATGTCTGAGAAGCAGCAATCTAAAGGAAATATTCCCCTGGTGTGTTTGCTGTAGGTTTTCCCTCCCAAAAATTGACCAGAAAAAAATCTCAGAGTAAGTAGTTGTCATGGAGACCAATAGGAGGAGGCAGGTGAGACAGGAAGATAACTTGGAGCAATGAGCATCCTAACCCCAGGCAACTCGGAGAGCTCTGATGTCCCAGCTATGACACAAACAATATAGGACATCAGAAAGGACAAAGGAGAATAAGGGGGAAGCTAAGGTGGGCCAAACTGTTGTGGTGGTGACCTAGGCAGGTGCACACTGCTTTGTAACCAAAACACTGCCACCCTTGTTTTGAAAGCCCTGGCACCTGGGTAAGCATAAATGCAGCTGGTGTCCTGGGTGCCAGGGCAAACAGCGAGTAGCCGACCCAGGGCAGAGCCTGGCTTCCTGCAAGGAAATCTGCCCAGTGCACTGGTTGGCTGCTGCTTTACCACAGCCCTGGGTCTGGCCCAGGCATTCTCTCCAAGTGAACTCTTTTGGGAAGGCTGGTGGCTGGAATGCCAGGCACCACAGATTCCCAAAGAAGAGAGCACAGGAATGAGGTTCCAGGCACTTTCAATAGTTACTGCAGAAGGTGAAGCTTGGAATTACTCCAGGTGTTTGACCTCACCTCATCTTATCTTCAACTTGCAAAGACCCAAGCAATAGCAAGGAAAATAGGAAGGAATGCTGGGGGGAAGGAGACCTGGTACAAAATCATCATTAACTATCCTAGCTCAGATATCATCTTCTAGGTGGGACTTTCCATGACCACCCATTAAGACCGCAGCTCCCGACTGCCTCCTTTCTCTAGTCCCCATCCTCCTCTCCTGGTTTATTCCTTGTTATGGCACTTATCACCTTCTCACATGCTCTGTACTTCAGTGGGTTTATTGCCTTTCTCCTTCCATGACAATGTAAGCTCCACACAAGCATAGATTCTCTGCCAATGAAAAAGCTGTGATCTCCCCAGTGCCCAAATGCCTGGCGTGAAATACTTATGGACTGAATTAATGACCAGCCTCCTAGCAATCTACCATTCAGAATGTGATGAAGCCAAGGATATTGGAAGGAGACACGAAAAGGAAGGTGCAAGGATATCACATCCCTTGAACACCCTAAATACCCATTCAGGTCTTCAAAAACCAGACACTGAATAAATCACAGATACCAAATAAATCTGCAAACACCCAGTCATGGTCCCTGCCTTCACATTGAATAACACTGCCCTTCCAATTTAATGGGCAGGAGTACAAAAAGACTGGCTAATTTTTTTCAAGACCACACAGGTTTTTATGGCCAAACCCTATCTAAACCTGGGAGTATCTAGTGCCAAAGTCCATGTCTCTTCCACCTTTGTCTCTTTGCCTTCTAAGGAGGGGAGACAGGTAGGAACCGTGCTCCAGAGAGGGCTGCACCTAGAGAAGAGCCAGGCTGCAGCCTCTATGCCTCTAGCCCGAGTAGGAGGAGGGGCCAGGCAATGGGGGAGGTCACCCGCCTGGCCCCTGGTACCAGGCATAAGGCCAGGAGACTGTCAGGAGAGAAAGGGTCTTTGTTGAGGAGGGCAAGGAGGCCAGGACTCACAGCAATAGGATCCAGTAGAGGGAGAGGCTACTGACGAGGGGAGGAGCTTCATTGCCATGTTCATTCAAGAGCCCCAAGGTGTCTCCCTAACCCTATTAAGCCTCCGATAGGTAGAAAATAGCAACAAGGAAATAGAATCTAGAATCAAATACATCTCAGTATGAACCAGTACAACTCATAAAAACAGCCCCTACGAGGCAACTGTATTCTCTTTAACAGGTGAGGAAAGTGACATTCCAAGAGATTAGGTAGCTTGTCCAAAAGCAGACCAAAGTAAAGCAGTAGAGTGAGAAATGTCATCCATTCCTTCCAGCTCTGAGTCCCAAGCATTCTCAGAGAAGGGATGTGCCCCATCTGTTTAATTGTTGTGTAATGATCAATGATAAAGCAAAAGGCTTGACTTCCTTTGCCCCCGTGTGGTTTGATAAATGTTGATGCTTGACAAGCCTGGGATCTGTTTCAAGCATAAAAATGTGTAAATGTATAACTCGGGCGATGGCTGAATCGTGTGCTGTGTTGAGAAGTCTTCTGATGCCAAGACTGAGCTTAGCAAGATGTTTTTGTGACACATGACAAAGCCTGCCATGGTTGGGGTGGGGGGAAACTGAAGGGAGGAAGTAGGATGGGTAAATGGGAAAATCCTGCCAGGTTATATGGAACATAAAAGAATGTGGCCACAAAATGGGTAATTCACAAAGGTAATTGACTTCATTCAACACATGAAATATATTATCCCAGTTGCTTAAAATGAGAAATGCTATATAATACAATAACTTCATACACCCAGGAGCCATCCAAACAGACTGGGCATTTCCAGAAGGCTGTCATCTAAATGAGACTTAGCCATGCCTTTCACAAGGCTCTTGGTCTTGTGAAAATGCAGATTAATTGCATGGGATGAAATAACTTATACTGGTAGGTCCAGACATAGAAGCTGGTACCACCTTATTTCAGAGGCAGTGCCTTTCACCTCGTGCTACCCATCGCATTTTCAACATCCAAGTGTTACTACTGCAGGATCAGCCTCATTGCCATGAAATCCAGTCCCTTGTCTCCCCTCCACTTAGCCTCAAGTCGGAAGCCTGCTCCTTACGGGAACAGATCTCAGCAATCCAGTTGAAATTTGTACCCCAGAGCCATAAAAGGCATCACAACCCCCACTCTGTTCCTTCCCCATTTCTTTATTCAGAAATGCTCAGCATTGCTTCATTATACCTTCCGGGCCAATTTGGCTGTCAAATCCACTCTGAATCAGGCACTTGCACAAAAGAAAATAAAACCAATTTGTAGTTGATGACGCATCAGGGCTGATAATTTGAAAGTGGCAGGGATGGTGCACTTTCCAGACCCTTCTCTCCTAGAGTAATGGGCAAATCCTTACAGAGGGCAAGGCTCATCTTCCAGAGGGCAGGATGGCTCCCTGGCTCATGCAGCCCAGGGTATCACACAGACAGAGGTGAAATCAAAGAGGCCTTTACCAAGCTGAGAAGACAGCTTGAAAAACACACATCCTGTACTTTTTCTTTTAGTTTGGAACAATTTGAGTCATATGTAGAGGCTCAAGCAATCTACTTCTTCCCTGGACCTAATTTCGTAAGTTTGCTTATTTATCTACACTCGATCTCATTTCACAAATTATATTTTATGTTTTGCTCTATGCTCCTATCCTTTATGCAACAAAGTGAAATGTTAATGAAAACTGAAATTTACTTATTTCAATCAATTCCTTGCTCCCTTTCCCTGATCCTGCTTTCCAGGCTTCCAGGTTTCAGGTTAACTCTACAGGGCCCTCCATTACAACGAGATCCAACAATCAATTGCCGTCTGTTGAGTCCCCTTCCCATCTATTGGGCTCCCTCGTCCCAGAACTGTGCTGGATGTGAGAATGGATGTAACCTCATCCTCAGGTAGCCAGGAATCCAGCTGAGACCCAAAGGCCTGGCCCTGAACTTCTGGTACATATCATTCAACTTGTTGCCACATGAATTTATCAAGGTGTTTGGTGTTTCTGTGGAAATCATCAGGCCAAGCTACCAGGCCGTGACTTCAGGAAACTTGAGATCTCATTGTGGAAATGTAATTTTCATGCATGAGATGACCCAAGCTCTGTTGAATGCTAGACAAAGGGTCCTTTGTGGCCTGGAGTGACTAGTAGTGGGAGGTTTCCTGGAAGATGAGGACAGGTGAGATTAGAGAGGTGGAGAGGATAATGGAGTCTGCCCAGGGAGAGGAAAGGGGTGTGGTGCATTCTAGGACCTGGGAGCAGACTGAGATGCATCAATTATTCATAAATATTTCCCTTTCATAGCAAGAAAAGTTTTTTATTGGAGGAGGGGAGTAGTGAAACGCCATGAAAGGCTAGCATTCAGATTTTTCTATCTGCCTTATTTCCTATTTCCATATACAAATATGTTGCATCTGCAGATGGGGATGTGATTTTATCTAAGAGCAGATGTGTCTGAACATGCTCTAAATTCAGGTGCTGGGACACCGATCCAGTGCCAGCAATCGCTCCAAAGCACTGCCGCCTGACTTGGATGTGAATTCTTCCTTGTGGTGATGGCCTGGGTGGCCCAGTCCAGCCCTCCTGGTTGATACCCTGGTGGCCACCATTAGCATCAGGCTGCAGGACTGCTGGCTTGCATGAGGCCCCCTGCAATCCCACTATAACAACACAGTTGAGCAAACCAGGCAAAGCCAATCACTAGCAGTTAACATGAATCAAAAGTGTTGAGACAGAAATACAATATTGATATGGTTTGGCTGTGTCCCCACCCAAATCTCATCTTGAGTTGCACCTTCCATAATTCCTATGTGTTGTGGGAGGGACCCAGTGGGAGATAATTGAATCATGGGGGCAGTTTTCCCCATACTCGTGGTAGTGAGTAAGTCTCATGAGATCTGATGATTTTACAAGGGGCTTCCCCTTTTGCTTGGCTCTCATTCTGTCTTATCTGCCACTATGTAAGTCATGCCTTTCACCTTCCACCGTGATTGCAGCCTCCCCAGCCACATGGAACTGTGAGTCCATTAAGCCTCTTTTTTTAAAAAAATAAATTACCCAGTCTTGGGTATATCCTTATCAGCAGTGTGAAAATAGACTAATACAAACATCAAGCTGGTTGCTCAAGCTGTTAACTAATTACAGCCCACCCCGGACAAAGCAAAGAAAAGTATACAGAAGAGGTGGAGGGACACTCAAATTTATTAAGCCCCTTCCTCATGCCAGGCACCAGTAGGAACTTTATGCCCATAATTTTTATTCAATTTTCACACTGTTCCAGGAGGTAAGTAGTATTCCTATTTTCAGATGAGGATGGTGAGATTTAGAAAAAGTTAAGTCACTTTCCCAAATCAACACTGAGAAGTGTGAAAGCTGGGATTGAAACGCAGTCTGTGTGAGCCCCTTTATTCTCTTTTCTCTACAGTTCACACCGTTGGAAACACATTAAGAACCCTCTGGTCTGGCCAGGCACGGTGGCTAACACCTGTAATCCCAGCACTTTGGGTGGCCGAGGCGGGCGGATCACGAGGTCAGGAGATGCAGACCATCCTGGCTAACACTGAGAAACCCCGTCTCTACTAAAAAAAAGTACAAAAAAATTAGCTGGGCGAGGTGGCGGGCGCCTGTAGTCCCAGCTACTCAGGAGGCTGAGGCAGGAGAATGGCGTGAACCCGGGGAGGTAGAGCTTTCAGTGAGCCGAGATCGCGACACTGCACTCCAGCCTGGGCGACAGAGCAAGACTCCATCAAAACAACAACAACAACAACAACAACAACAACAACAAAACCCTCTGGTCTAATTCCACATATCATGCATGGATCCCCTACAACATCCCAAGCAAGTGGGCCTCCAGCTCATGCCTGAACTGTCTCTAGGGATGGGAGCACCTTGCTTCCAGAGGCAGGAAGCAGTTCTCCAAAAGAAAGGAAGCTCTTCTTCATAATGATGCCATCTTTCCAAAGGTCTTCATGCTGCCCCTCACAGAATAGGCCTGGCTCCCTTTCCTCCTGAGGGCCCTTCCAACATTTGAGGACAACTGTCATGAACTCAGACCCTTGAGCCTTCTCTTCTCCAAACTGACAAGCCCAGATCCCTCCTCCTGTGACAAAAATGTCCCAAGGCCTTTACTCAAAAAAGCAAAGTTACTTAAGTCATTGCTGAAATAAGAGAATATTCGTATCTTAAATAAGCCTCAGCAACACATTCTTCAACCCCACTCATTCCCACAGTAATCTTCAGGCTGAGTCAAATTTCTATCTCCCTCCATCAAGCCCCTTTCTTGTTTGATTCTTGGGTGAAGTGGAAGGCACCTAGGAGCCATTTTCAGCATCATACGCCCAGAAGCCACCCAAACAGGCTGGGAGTTTCCAGGAGGCTGTCATCTAAATCGGCTCATCTCAGACATGGTCATGCCTTTGACAAGCCCATGGTCTTGTTAAACTCCAGATTCATTTTCAGATGCTCTGGACCAGGCCCTGAGAGTCTGCATTTCTAACAAGCTCCCAAGTGATGGTTCTAGTCGAGGTACCACACTTCGAGTAGCTCGGTGCTAAAGGACATCACCTTCTTTAAAAAGGAAAAGCCAAGTACATGTTCTAAGAGCTCATTGGAAAGCCATGGGTGGTTGTGAAAATGCATGCTATGGAATTTAATGCTCAATTCTCTTTGTTTTTCTTCAGCAATGTTTTTTTTTGAGAAAAATAACTGTTAACATCATGACTTTTTAAACCTGCCTAAGGAGAGATGTTGATACTGTGTAAGAATGAGAAGGCGTACCCAATGCAGAGGGTGACGGAAAGAAACTCACCCCTCTCAACTGGCATTCAACAGAGCAGAACTGAGCTAGATCACTACCCACCTGGGCAAGCCGCCAGCGGAGCACAAAGCCCAAAATGCATCAGGAGATGCTCAGATCTGAGACAGGAAAGCAACTTTACAGCCACGACTTCACTTGAGGTTCTCTATTTTGATCCAAGCTCCCGGCAGTACTTTGAGCTCATGAGATCTAGCATGTACACACACGCACACACACACATGCACATATGCACACACTCGTGCACTCATGCACACAAACATGCCTCCCCAACATCAGATCGGGCATGCACTGTCAGCACTGTGATATGCAGGAGCATAAATCATCGCATCATTACCAACTGGCTTCAGGCTGAACAGATCAAAATGCATCAAATAAATGAAATGAGGCACAGGACATCATTCCCTTGGGCATTTTGGGAACTCAGATGTTCACTAGACTGAGCTGCCCTCAGCAGAGCTGCACCTTTGCATACTGTTCCCCCAGACTAGCACAGAGCCTGGCACACCTGAGCTGCTTGATAAAGGGCTAGTCCTGATGTCACAGAGGTCCTGGAATGGAGATGAGCCATGCTGCTAGGAACTGTCCTCCTCTGTCCAGAAGCCAAAGAGCCCTTCTACCAACCAGTTAAGGACTTGATGTTAACTTGGCATCTTCTAAGCCTGTTGGAAGTCTGGGGACAATTTGGGGGTCACAAACTGGAGGCAGGTGCGTCTGGCTTGACAAGCATAGCATTTAAGAATAATCTGGGAGGGGCGGAGCAAGATGGCCGAATAGGAACAGCTCCAGTCTCCAGCTCCCAGGGCGAGCAACACAGAAGACAGGTGATTTCTGCATTTTCAACTGAGGTACTGGGTTCATCTCACTCAGGAGTGCCGGACAATCGGTGCTGGTCAGCTGCTGCAGCCTGACCAGCGACAGCTGAAGCAGGGTGAGGCATCGCCTCACCTGGGAAGCGCAAGGGGGAAGGGAATCCCTTTTCCTAGCCAGGGGAACTGAGGCACACAACACCTGGAAAATTGGGTAACTCCCACCCCAATACTGTGCTGTACCAAGGATCTTAGCAAACGGGCACACCAGGAGATTATATCCCACACCTGGCCTGCAGGGTCCCACGCCCACCCACGGAGCCTCCCTCATTGCTAGCACAGCAGTCTGTGATCTAACTGCAAGGCAGCAGTGAGGCTGGGGGAGGGGTGCCCACCATTGCTGAGGCTTAAGTAGGTAAACAAAGCCGCTGGGAAGCTCGAACTGGGTGGAGCTCACAGCAGCTCAAGGAGCCCTGCCTGTCTCTGTAGACTCCACCTCCGGGGACAGGGCACAGCTAATCAACAACAACAACAACAAAGCAGCAGAAACCTCTGCAGACAAACGACTCTGTCTGACAGCTTTGAAGAGAGCAGTGGATCTCCCAACACAGAGGTTGAGATCTGAGAACGGACAGACTGCCTGCTCAAGTGGGTCCCTGACCCCTGAGTAGCCTAACTGGGAGACATTCCCCACTAGGGGCAGACCGACACCCCACACCTCACACGGTGGAGTACACCCCTGAGAGGAAGCTTCCAAAGCAAGAATCAGACAGGTACACTTGCTGTTCAGCAATATTCTATCTTCTGCAGCCTCTGCTGCTGATACCCAGGCAAACAGGGTCTGGAGTGGACCTCAAGCAATCTCCAACAGACCTACAGCTGAGGGTCCTGACTGTTAGAAGGAAAACTAACAAACAGGAAGGACACCCACACCAAAATCCCATCAGTACATCACCATCATCAAAGACCAGAGGCAGATAAAACCACAAATATGGGGAAAAAGCAGGGCAGAAAAGCTGGAAATTCAAAAAATAAGAGCGCATCTCCCCCTGCAAAGGAACGCAGCTCATTGCCAGCAATGAATCAAAGCTGGACAGAGAATGACTTTGATGAGATGAGAGAAGAAGTCTTCAGTCCATCAGACTTCTCAGAGCTAAAGGAGGAATTACGTACCCAGCGCAAAGAAACTAAAAATCTTGAAAAAAGAGTGGAAGAATTGATAACTAGAATAATTAATGCACAGAAGGCCATAAACGAACTAACAGAGATGAAAACCATGACACAAGAAATACGTGACAAATGCACAAGCTTCAGTAACCGACTCTATCAGCTGGAAGAAAGAGTATCAGCGATTGAGGATCAAATGAATGAAATGAAGCGAGAAGAGAAACCTAAAGAAAAAAGAAGAAAAAGAAATGAACAAAGCCTGCAAGAAGTATGGGATTTTGTAAAAAGACCAAATCTACGTCTGATTGGAGTACCTGAAAGTGAGGGGGAAAATGGAACCAAGTTGGAAAACACTCTTCAGGATATCATCCAGGAGAACTTCCCCAACCTAGTAGGGCAGGCCAACATTCAAATTCAGGAAATACAGAGAACGCCACAAAGATACTCCTCCAGAAGAGCAACTCCAAGACACATAATTGCCAGATTCACCAAAATTGAAATGAAGGAAAAAATCTTAAGGGCAGCCAGAGAGAAAGGTCAGGTTACCCACAAAGGGAAGCCCATTAGACTAACAGCAGATCTCTCGCCAGAAACTCTACAAGCCAGAAGACAGTGGGGGCCAATATTCAACATTCTTAAAGAAAAGAATTTTAAACCCAGAATTTCATATCCAGCCAAACTAAGTTTCATAAGTGAAGGAGAAATAAAATCCTTTACAGATAAGAAAATGCTTAGAGATTTTGTCACCACCAGGCCTGCCTTACAAGAGACCCTGAAGGAAGCACTAAACATGGAAAGGAACAACCAGTACCAGCCATTGCAAAAACATCCCAAAATGTAAGGACCATCGAGGCTAGGAAGAAACTGCATCAACTAATGAGCAAAATAACCAGTTAGTATCATAATGGCAGGATCAAGTTCACACATGACAATATTAACCTTAAATGTAAATGGACTAAATGGTCCAATTAAAAGACACAGACTGGCAAACTGGATAAAGAGTCAGGACCCATTGATGAGTTTGCTGTATTCAGGAGACCCATCTCACATGCAGAGACATACATAGGCTCAAAATAAAGGGATGGAGGAAGATCTACCAAGCACATGGAGAACAAAAAAAAGCAGGGATTGCAATCCTAGTCTCTGATAAAACAGACTTTAAACCATCAAAGATCAAAAGAGACAAAGAAGGCCACTACATAATGGTAAAGGGATCAATTCAACAGGAAGAGCTAACTATCCTAAATATATATGCAACCAATACAGGAGCACCCAGATTCATAAAGCAAGTCCTTAGAGACTTACAAAGAGACTTAGACTTCCATACAATAATAATGGGAGACTTCAACACCCCACTGTCAACATTAGACAGATAAACGAGACAGAAAGTTAACAAGGATATCCAGGAATTGAACTCATCTCTGCATCAAGCAGACCTAATAGACATCTATAGAACTCTCCACCCCAAATCAACAGAATATACATTCTTCTCAGCACCACATCGCACTTATTCCAAAATTGACCACATAATTGGAAATAAAGCACTCCTCAGCAAATGTACAAGAACAGAAATTATAACAAACTGTCTCTCAGACCACAGTGCAATCAAACTACAACTCAGGACTAAGAAACTCAATCAAAACCGCTCAACTACATGGAAACTGAATAACCTGCTCCCGAATGACTACTGGGTACATAACGAAATGAAGGCAGAAATAAAGATGTTCTTTGAAACCAATGAGAACAAAGATACAACATACCAGAATCTCTGGGACACATTTAAAGCAGTGTGTAGAGGGAAATTTATAGCACTAAGTGCCCACAAGAGAAAGCTGGAAAGATCTAAAATGGACACTCTAACATCACAATTAAAAGAACTAGAGAAGCAAGAGCAAACACATTCAAAAGCTAGCAGAAGGCAAGAAATAACTAAGATCAGAGCAGAACTGAAGGAGATAGAGACACAAAAAACCCTCCAAAAAATCAATGAATCCAGGAGTTGGTTTTTTGAAAAGATCAACAAAATTGACAGACCGCTAGCAAGGCTAATAAAGAAGAAAAGAGAGAGGAATCAAATAGATGCAATAAAAAATGATAAAGGGGATATCACCACTGACCCCACAGAAATACAAACTACCATCAGAGAATACTGTAAACACCTCTACGCAAATCAGCTAGAAAATCTAGAAGAAATGGATAATTTCCTGGACACCTACACTCTCCCAAGACTAAACCAGGAAGAAGCTGAATCCCTGAATAGACCAATAGTAGGCTCTGAAAT
Source organism: Piliocolobus tephrosceles (assembly GCF_002776525.5). Classification (NCBI taxonomy): domain Eukaryota; kingdom Metazoa; phylum Chordata; class Mammalia; order Primates; family Cercopithecidae; genus Piliocolobus; species Piliocolobus tephrosceles. The sequence goes on from NC_045441.1 coordinate 50,807,822, forward strand.
TGAGGCAACAATTAATAGCCTACCAACCAAAAAAAGTCCAGGACCAGATGGATTCACAGCTGAATTCTACCAGAGGTACAAGGAGGAGCTGGCACCATTCCTTCTGAAACTATTCCAATCAATAGAAAAAGAGGGAATCCTCCCTAACTCATTTTATGAGGCCAACGTCATCTTGATATCAAAGCCTGGCAGAGACACAACAAAAAAAGAGAATTTTAGACCAATATCCCTGATGAACATCAATGCAAAAATCCTCAATAAAATACTGGCAAACCAGATTCAGCAGCACATCAAAAAGCTTATCCACTATGATCAAGTGGGCTTCATCCCTGGGATGTAAGGCTGGTTCAACATTCGCAAATCAATAAACGTAATCCAGCATATAAACAGAACCAAAGACAAGAACCACATGATTATCTCAATAGATGCAGAAAAGGCCTTTGACAAAATTCAACAGCCCTTCATGCTAAAAACGCTCAATAAATTCGGTATTGATGGAACATATCTCAAAATAATAAGAGCTATTTATGACAAACCCACAGCCAATATCATACTGAATGGGCAAAAACTGGAAAAATTCCCTTTGAAAACTGGCACAAGACAGGGATGCCCTCTCTCACCACTCCTATTCAACATAGTGTTGGAAGTTCTGGCCAGGGCAATCAGGCAAGAGAAAGAAATAAAGGGTATCCAGTCAGGAAAAGAAGAAGTCAAATTGTCCCTGTTTGCAGATGACATGATTGTATATTTAGAAAACCCCATTGTCTCAGCCCAAAATCTCCTTAAGCTGATAGGAAACTTCAGCAAAGTCTCAGGATACAAAATTAATGTGCAAAAATCACAAGCATTCTTATACACCAGTAACAGACAAACAGAGAGCCAAATCATGAATGAACTTCCATTCACAATTGCTTCAAAGAGAATAAAATACCTAGGAATCCAACTTACAAGGGATGTAAAGGACCTCTTCAAGGAGAACTACAAACCACTGCTCAGTGAAATAAAAGAGGACACAAACAAATGGAAGAGCATACCATGCTCATGGATAGGAAGACTCAATATCGTGAAAATGGCCATACTGCCCAAGGTAATTTATAGATTCAATGCCATCCCCATCAAGCTACCAATGACTTTCTTCACAGAATTGGAAAAAACTGCTTTAAAGTTCATATGGAACCAAAAAAGAGCCCGAATTGCCAAGACAATCCTAAGGCAAAAGAACAAAGCTGGAGGCATCACGCTACCTGACTTCAAACTACAAGGCTACAGTAACCAAAACAGCATGGTACTGGTACCAAAACAGAGATATAGACCAATGGAATACAACAGAGTCCTCAGAAATGATACCACACATCTACAGCCATCTGATCTTTGACAAACCTGAGAAAAACAAGAAATGGGGAAAGGATTCCCTATTTAATAAATGGTGCTGGGAAAATTGGCTAGTCATAAGTAGAAAGCTGAAACTGTATCCTTTCCTTACTCCTTATACAAAAATTAATTCAAGATGGATTAGAGACTTAAATGTTAGACCTAATACCATAAAAACCCTAGAAGAAAACCTAGGTAATACCATTCAGGACATAGGCATGGGCAAGGACTTCATGTCTAAAACACCAAAAGCAATGGCAACAAAAGCCAAAATTGACAAATGGGATCTAATTAAACTAAAGAGCTTCTGCACAGCAAAAGAAACTACCATCAGAGTGAACAGGCAACCTACAGAATGGGAGAAAATTTCTGCAATCTACTCATCTGACAAAGGGCTAATATCCAGAACCTACAAAGAACTCAATCAAATTTACAAGAAAAAAACAATCCCATCCAAAAGTGGGCAAAGGATATGAACAGACATTTCTCAAAAGAAGACATTCATACAGCCAACAGACACATGAAAAAATGCTCATCATCACTGGCCATCAGAGAAATGCAAACCAAAACCACAATGAGATACCATCTCACACCAGTTAGAATGGCAATCATTAAAAAGTCAGGAAACAACAGCTGCTGGAGAGGATGTGGTGAATAGGGACACTTTTACACTGTTGGTGGGATTGTAAACTAGTTCAACCATTATGGAAAACAGTATGGCGATTCCTCAAGGATCTAGAACTAGAAGTACCATATGACCCAACCATCCCATTACTGGGTATATACCCAAAGGATTATAAATCATGCTGCTATAAAGACACATGCACACGTATGTTTATTGTGGCATTATTCACAATAGCAAAGACTTGGAATCAACCCAAATGTCCATCAGTGACAGACTGGATTAAGAAAATGTGGCACATATACACCATGGAATACTATGCAGCCATAAAAAAGGATGAGTTTGTGTCCTTTGTAGGGACATGGATGCAGCTGGAAACCATCATTCTCAGCAAACTATCACAAGAACAGAAAACCAAACACTACATGTTCTCACTCATAGGTGGGAACTGAACAATGAGATCACTTGGACTTGGGAAGGGGAACATCACACAATGGGGCCTATCATGGGGAGGGGGGAGGGAGGAGGGATGGCATTGGGAGTTATAACTGATGTAAATGACGAGTTGATGGGTGCTGACGAGTTGATGGGTGCAGCACACCAACATGGCACAAGTATACATATGTAACAAACCTGCACGTTATGCACATGTACCCTAGAACTTAAAGTATAATGATAATAATAATAATAATAATAATAATAAAACTCATAATGTTTTAAGAAAATTTAAAAAAAAAAAGAATAATCTGTCTGAATTTGGTGGGGAATAGTTCTCCAGGGTCACATGAATCCCTGTTGCTAACATCAGACCTGCTTCATTCCAGCTGCTTCCCAGATATCTCCACACAGATGTGCATTAGGACTCTAACTTCAAACATACCAGAGCAGAACTGTCTGTCTCTCCCAGAAATCTGCTCTTCTCCAGATTTTACCATCTCAGTAAATGGAACCACCTTCCCCCTACCCTGCCCTCCCCACCAAAATTGATCAGGACAAAAATGTGACAGTACCCTGATTTCTATTCTTTCTGTCATACTCATAGCCCTTGCATCAGTAAATCGTGTGGGCTTCACTTTTAAAATAGATCCTAAACTCCTACCACTCCTTCCAGCTTCTCCCCTGAAATTGACCCAAGCATGCAAGGCCCCTCACTTAAAGGTTCCCCCAGACTGCGGCACCTCTCTGTGCAAAGCCCTCAGTGTTTCTCCTGGCGTTCAAATCACTGCCTCCAAATCCCTTCCCATCCAGAGCTCATCTTCTCCTCTCATCTGCTAGTTAACTAAGCTCTCGAATCTGCCAAATGTATTCCCATTTCACTTGTTTTTCCTGCCTGGAATGCTATGCTGCTGGTACTAAGGGTCCAGTTGTAGTGTCCACCCTGGCAGACCCTTCCACATGCACTTACATGTGCAAACTCATGCAGTCTTTGTAACAGAGCTTTGTAACAGGGAGGCAGGGCTATTGTTATCCCCTTTACTCATGAGGCAACTGAGGCACAGGGAGGTTAGGTGCCCCGCCCAAGGCCATACAGCAGGTAAATGGCAGCGCTGGATTTATATCTGAGCAGTCTATCCAGGACCTCACTGAATCATTGCCACTCTGCCCCTTACAGAGCTCGTCACTTGCACAGCTGCTTTCTCACTTTACAAGATTCAGCCGAAACATCACGTCCCCTGGTACTTCCCTGACCATCCCCTGTATCAAGCACCTATCAGTATCTAGAATTAGCCTATTTACTCATATGCTTACATATTTCTCCATCACAAACACAGACACAAAAGGATATAAGCTCCCTGAAAGCAGCCACCAGCAGCCTCATTCTCTGTACCCTCAGAACCAGAATAGTGCCTGGCGCAAGCCCCTCTCATCAAATATTAACCAACCTACTGCCTACTTTATATTAGCACCGGGGTCCTGCGCGCGCTTGAGTCTCCATACTCTGCCTTGTCCTATCCTGTACATTCCATAGGCTCCCAGCAGCTTCCTCTACAGGACACAGTCCACATCTGGATGACAAAACGCTCCATAATGTGGCCCAGCCATCCCTCTGGCCTTGTCCCCACTCCTCCCCTCCCACACACACCTGCACGTCAGCTGTCCTGAGCTGCTCCACCTGCGCCCCCCCACCTCCAAGATGAACGAGTCCCTCTGTACATGCTCCTATCCTTTGGCACCAGTTCTCTATAATGAAGAATGTAAAGACTGCAGGCTTGCCCGGGCGCAGTGGCTCACACCTGTAATCCTAGCACTTTGGGAGGCCGAGGTGGGTGGATCACCTGAAGTCAGGAGTTCGAGACCATCCTGGCCAATATAGTGAAACCACATCTCTACTAAAAATACAAAAATTAGCCAGGCATGACAGCACATGCCTATAATCCCAGCTACTTAAGAGGCTGAGGCAGGAGAATCACGTGAACCCAGGAGGTGGAGGTTGCAGTGAGCTGAGATCGCAGCACTGCACTCCAGCCTGGGCGACAGAGTGAGACTCCATCTCAAAAAAAAAAAAAAGACTGCAGGCTTCAGAGGTCAGGAAGACCTAACTTGGAATCCTGGCTCCTCTGCCATCTTACCAAACCTCTCTAAGTCACTTTCCTTGTAGGTAAAAATGTCACATACTCACTCCTCAGGGTTGTCAGGATGAGGGATAAACTATGTAAAATACTTAGAACAGTCTTGGCATGTGACCATGATGAGCTGCTCAGTAAGAAGTAGATGGTGGGGGTGGTATTGTTTAAGGTCTATTTGTATTAAAGAAACATATAGAGACACTTCCTTAACATTGTTTGCATCTTCACTGAGCACGTGTGTGACACATAAATCTCAATAAACATCTACTGTAGAAATGGGTAAAGGATGTCGTTGGAAGCTGCTTACAGATGCCTCTAGGATCCCAGGAAGCCCAAACCCTGCTCTGGTCTTTCATTTTGCTATTAACAAGAGAAAAACAATTGGGAAATGCATAAAATTCCATGTTCAGCACCTTTGATCTTATGTTAGAAAAAAATAACCTAAAAAAAAGGGGGGAAAGGAAAGACTCGGCTATGGTCTCTGGGAGGGGATGGGAGAAGGAAGGCTTGCAATGAAGAGCTTCCCCAGGAACCTGGGCATCTGATTGAACCTTCAGGAATCACCTTTCTTATTTAAAAAAAGAAAGACTATTAAAATATACAACTATGTATTTGTGAGCCAGAAAGAAATGAAGCATTATGGGCAAACCTATCATTGTCAGTTTTCAAATAAGGCAGTTCCTTGTCACATACTGGCAACCTGACTGGATTTGTTAAACTTCCAGTGTCCCCTCTAAAACAATGAATAACATTAAGGGGTGGTGAGGCAGCCTGTGCTTTTGGAACGCCCATTATAAACCTTCATGGACCTGCCTGATTGGTTTTTCTTTTCGTCTCCCTTTGTATACGTTTCTACACAGGCTCATTTTTACTCCAAAGCATTAAACATGCACACACCACACACAAACACACATGTACACACACACTCACAACCCCTAATTGCCTGGAGAACCATAGCAGTTTTCATTTTCTGTCTCACAAAGCTTTCTGCTGCTGAGCTTAGTGTCTACTCGCTAAGGATTCCAATCCATGAAACGTCCAGGACACTGAGAGAGGAAGGTAGTAGGGGTTCTTGTGTTAGGTGGGGGATTGGAACAAGACCCTGAGGAAATTAAATTTAAGCTCACCAGAATTCAAAAACATACTGCCCTTGAGTATCCAAGAGGAACTACATTTCCTTGGCTCATCTTCATGCACAGCCTTGAGAAAGGAAAAACCAAGGATGTGCGCAGCCAAAGGAAACTGATTTTTCTATTCACTGTAAGCAACTGAGTGTCAGCAAAGCTGTATTACGAAAGTTGCTTCTAGGCCGGGCGCGGCAACTCACACCTGTAATCCCAACACTTTTGGAGGCCAAGACGGGCCGATCATGAGGTCAGCAGATCGAGACTATCCTGGCTAACACAGTGAAACCCCGTCTCTAGTAAAAATACAAAAATTATCCAGGCATGGTGGCGCATGCCTGTAGTCCCAGCTACTCGGGAGGCTGAGGCAGGAGAATCGCTTGCACCCAGGAGGTGGGGGTTGCAGTGAGCCGAGGTCATGCCACTGCACTCCAGCCTGGGTAACAGAGTGAGACTCCGTCTCAACAACAACAAAAAAAACGAAAATTGCTTCTAATCGTGTGACAGAGGATGTTGACGTCCATTGCTGTTTGTCACTTATAACATAGGGTAGTGACGGAGCTCTGGTTTTAGAGTCCCAGGGCCTGGTTTTAAAGCCCCGCCTCTACCTGTCTGGCCCTGACTCCTTCACTCAGCCTCTGTGGGCCTGAGCTGCTTCTCCTACAAAACAACTGTAACTGTACAGTATCTGCCCTGTAGATCTCACAGCACTAAGAAAAAACTGAATGAGCTAACGTAAGCTATAAGGAGATGAGGGCCTCAAAGGGAGTTCCTGACACACTGAAATTTTATATCTCAACTAATACAAAGAATTTTAATGTTTTAATCTCTTGGACAAACACTATGACCCCTTTATTCATCTTCAGAGTCTGTATTTAAACATCATCATAACAGGTATCATTAGTACAATGAGGAGAAATGCAACCAGTAAGAAGATGAAGCAGGCCTGGGGTTTAGATGGGTTGGTCAGAGGGGGACCTCTGATGAGGGGCTTTGAGCAGAGACCCTCGTGAAGTGGGGATGTCCAGAGAAAAGCACAGCACGGGGAGAGAGTAGTCAGTGCAAAGGCCCTGAGGCAGAGTGTGATGGATTGGAGACCATGCCCACTGCAGTGTCTAGCACGTAGGAAGCATGCAGTACGCAGGAGCCACTGTGATAATGAGCATTGTTCTTACTGCTGCCAAAACACTGAGTTACCAGTTGTGGGTGAACCAAACTCAGGGAAACCCAGTATATTAATACATCACCCCTAATGCTAGTTAGGGCCCCTTCAGAAGCAGCTCCCCAGCCAGCACTGCAGCTCTGGGGGCTCTTTTTAGGCTGCTACAGAAAAGAGCCAGGTGCAGTCAGGGGCCGTTAGGAACAGGCACAGGTGAGCAGCATATTTACTCCACTTCATCCTCAATTGCTTTCTTCCTCCTCCATATTTGCCTCCTCCCTTTCCCCAAACGCACCTTCTGAGGAAAGGAGGTCTCTGCCAGTGGCCAACCTTGCAGTCGCACTGCTCACATGTGCTGAGTGCCTAGTGTGTGCCCAGCTCTGGGCTAGGACTGGGAACCCTGAACTGCAACAAGGTGAGATCTTTTTCTCTAGGGGCTCACAGTTTGGGGATAAGTTATGGGTAGAGGATAAAAGCTTCTCCAAAGTAACGCCAGCCCAGCTAGAGAAGGAGCAGGGTGATCATCAGCTCTGGGGGCATAGAGAAGAGAACATCCTCAGGGAAGCCCACCCTATACCGCTCACGACATGAGGTCCCCCCTTATATGTTCTCATTGTACCCACTTCCTTTCCTCTCTTTCCTTTGTGGCCCTTATGAAAACTATAAATGAATAATGATTTAAAATCTATCTCCCCTGGTAGACTGTGGGCCCTGTGAACCAGGGGGCTTGCTCTCTCTTGTTCACACCTATATTCCTAGCACCTAACACATGGCTAGAACATGACAGCGGCACAGAAAGACACCATAAATAAATGAAGGTTGATGAACAACACAGCACTTCTTTCTGTTGGGGAAGTGTGATATCTGCCTCTAAGATGGCTCCCAATAAGCCACCTGCTAGAATCCAAACCCTATGTACACTCTTCCCACACTGAATCAGGAAGGACCGATGTTACCAACAAAATACTGTAAAATGATGATGTATGACTTCCAAGGCTTGGAAAATGTCCAAGGCTCATAAGAAACATTGTTACTCCCACCTTGCTCTCTCTTAGATCAATTACTCTAGTGGGGAGACCAGGCAGCCATGCTATAAAGACATGCAAGCAGCCCTGGGGAGGGGTCCATCTGGGGAAGAACAGATGCCTCCTCCCAAAAGCCAACATCAATTTGCTCATCATGTGAATAAGTCACATTGGAAGTAGGACCTCCAGCCCCAGTCAAGCCTTCAGATGACTGCAGTCCTGGCTGACATCTCAAATGTGATCTCATGAGAGACTCCAAGCCAAAATCACCCTGCCACGCTGCTTCCAGTTTCCTGCCCCACAGGAAGTATGTGAAATAATACCTTTCTACTGTCATTTTAAGCTGCTAGGCTTCAAGGTAGTTTGTTACTCAGCAATAGATAACTAATACAAGAAGGGATTAGAGAACCAAACTTTGAAGAACAAAAAGGATTTCACCAGGCCCAGAGACACATGCATTGTGTTTCATACAATGAAATAAGGAAAGTACATAGGGGATTGTGTGCTCAAGAAATGGGAGAGCAACTCAGGTGGCTGGAGCACAAGGTACCAGGAACGTCATTGAAAGAGGAGATTGGACCTGGGTCCTGCATAGTCCTTGAATATTATTCTAAAGGATCTAGGTTCTTTAGAGGCAGGAATAATTATTTTCATCTTACGAATGAGACAACTAAAGCTCAGAAAGTTTAAGGAATTTGTCCAAGGGTACCCAGCTAGTAAGTGGCAGTCCTGAAATTCAAATGCAGGATAAATTGACACCAGAGCTGGTGCTCTTTCCAACACCTTTGTGTCCAGAAAGCTCCATCGCTCCTCAAACTGGGGCCTCAAAGGCTCAGAAAACTTTCAATCCCCAGTGACTTCTAACTTCCAAAGACTCCCCACAGCCTGACCCAATGGGTGATCCAGTGCTTCTGCCCTGCCTGCTGCATAGAGCAAGGTGACATAACAGCCTGTGTCCTCCTGCCCTGACCATGTGGAAGACTCCCTAGGGTCACCTTCTTCCAGGGAGGAACTCCTCACAGCCCAAGACACTCTTCCTTTCTAGCCCCAGCTCCCCTGGGCCTCCCCACTGCCTCACAACCATGACGCCACTCTGTACCCCCAAGTGATTAACTCTGTCCCTGGGGGGCTCTCTCTTCCCTCCTGCAGACCAGGCAAAGGCAGCATTCCAAGGCAGCTTTGAATGACCTCCTGAGACAACAGCAGAAGCTGGAGCAAGCTGACAGGATGTGCTTCCCACCCCCAAGCCCACCATGAGGACATTAGACTACCACCTGCCCCTCTTTTGTAAGGGAGAGGTGCTTTGGGTCCTGAAGACCACACCTAGAAAAAGAGAAAGGAAATTCACATTTCAGAGCAACTTCTCTATATGAGTCCTGGGCTTTCTCCACATTATTTCTGTCCTCACCATGACCCTGTGAGGTAGGCATTATTATTCTCTTTTGCCAGGTGAGTAAACAGGGGACCAAATAAGTTAATTTGCCCAAGGTCATGGACAACTGTTGTGTACAGCCAGTCATGTTGTGTACTGCACAAGTCTAGGGAGCACTTGTCACATCATAGTCAACATAGATTTATATATTTATTGTGAAAATTTTGCAGCAGAAAGTGACTTCAGAAGGGGCACCTTTTCCTACTTGCACAAAGGAAGATCTGGGTCGCAGTGATTCTGTGAGAGTACCCTCTTGGTCAGTGGTGATTTGACCTCGTGTCTGGTTGACTCTAAAGCCCTGTCTTTTTCCACCAGACCTTTATACCTCTCTTGGGATAATTTCAAGCATGTTCATATCAAGTTCTTCAGAGCTGAACTGACAGTGATGGAATCACAGGCATCTAGACCATTCCAGCTGGAAAAGACATTGGCAATCTGTAATCTACCTCAAAACTTTCCCTTTGCATTGGAAGAATACAGGCCCAAAGACAGAAAGTGAGCTGCTCAAGGTCACACAGCTGGAGGTGGCACAGCTGGGACCTGCATCTTGTGCAACTGAAGGCAGGTCAGCCTGACTATAAAGTCATTCTAATTACAACCATAAATGGTCAGAGCTAGATTATGTAGGCTAGTGGTCTCAACTGTCTTTTGCAGCAGAATCACTTTTTCAGTTGTGAGTGGAGGCAGTGAGTGAAGGGTCACAAGAGACAGTGTCCCTCACCTGACAACTTTCTGAAGTCCAAGCTTAAAAACAAAAGAGGTTGAAGGGAAGGAGGGGGCAGCTCAGAAGCCTCTCTGGAATAGAAAAGAACATTCCTCTGTAGGCCTGTCAGGTCCTGGGAGGGAAAACGTTGTCAAGTGAAAGCTTCTAATCCCTCCTATGTGGCTCTCAAGGCAATCATTGTCCACCTTGAAAGGAGGACTCAGCCCCTGCACAAGCCATCCTGGCTCCCATGGAGCCTCTGAAAACCATGGTGATGGCCCCTGAGTGGCAACTCAGTTCTGTCTGGGCTCATGCCAAGGTGACAGGAGCCAAAGGAGGAAAAACACAGGGAGGAAATCGAGCACGTAATTTGCTCTTCCTTGGAAGATGCCAATTAAAATGCTTCTGTCTGAGAAGAATGCCCATTCAGCCCCTATTCCTATGGGGCTGCCTCATTCGCAGCCCCTTCCAGAGTCCCCAGGGTGCAGCCTCCTTTCCAGAAAATGAAGCCCAAGCATGCCCAAGTTAGAAGCCTTAAGACCCTCTAGAATCACAGTAACCACCACCCCTCCTCCCACCAACAGACACTGGAGCTCAGGGAGGCAGGGAGACCTAACTGCCTGAAATCACTCAACTGATCCTTCTTGGCTCAATGGCAGCCATGAGATGAAATTTTAGGCAGCATTGAATGAAAATGGTCACTCTAGCCTCACATGAACCCAGAGTCCACCCCTTTTCCTGCTTGAGTCACTGATACAGACCCTATGTACAGCTGGTTAGGAGTCATGGAGGTAGAAGACCCAGGATGCTGTACTCCTGAAGCTCCATACTTCACACAACCCAGGGGAGCAATGACTACTGAGCTCCCTGAAAACTGATGCCTGACAAAGCTTTTGGGTAAGTCATAGAATAAGGGTCTAATTAGTCACCAACAGATCTCTGTGCAACTATCTTCTCATCTGGCACTCTTCCATTATAATTGGAGTCCAATTTTTATGAAGTAGGAAGACCAGCTTACCACCCCACAGGAGCTAAGTAAATCTTAAAGCCTGTGGGGATAATTATTTAAATGAGAAACACCCTGAAAGAGGGTCTGGGAAAATTTAATCTTTTCCTGGTATTACTAATGAGTTTAGTCCCATTTTGCAAGTGAACAAGATGAATGTGCAACATTTGGTCATAACATAGAAGTCATTCTCAGTCAAAATATTATCCAGAACACAAAAGAAATTATGAAAATCACACCCAATCCAAAACCATACAACAGAGAGTTCACTGGTTCTAAGGATTTGCAATAGTGTTCTGGGAAGATACTCACCAGCTTAGAGTAACTGAGAGCACAGGATAGAATGCCAATATAAATACACATGTGTACACACGTGCATGCACACACACTTTCACACACGTTAACAGTATATAGAAAACTATGGACAACTATATGTCAATAAATGTAAAAATAGTTGAAATGGATAAATTCCTAGAAAAAATTTAACATCGCCGGGCGCGGTGGCTCACGCCTGTAATCCCAGCACTTTGGGAGGCCGAGGCAGGCGGATCAGAAGGTCAGGAGATCAAGACCATGGTGAAACCCCGTCTCTACTAAAAATACAAAAAATTAGCCAGGCGCGGTGGCGGGCGCCTGTAGTCCCAGCTACCAGGGAGGCTGAGGCAGGAGAATGGCGTGAACCCAGGAGGCGGAGCTTGCAGTGAGCCAAGATCGCGCCACTGCACTCCAGCCTGGTAGACAGAGTGAGACTCCGTCTCAGAAAAAAAAAAAAAAATTTAACATCAAAACAGATTCAAAAAGAGATGGAAATACTATCTGAATAGACCTTATACCACTGAAGAAATTAAATCAGTAATAAAACATTTATCTACCAAAGGAAAAAAGATACAATAAAACACCCAATCCAGATAGTTTTACAATCAAGTTCTATTAAATATTCAAGGAACAGATCAATCAAAACATACAAACTGCACCAGAGAGACACTGCTCTCCAAAACTGAAAAGGACAACACATGAAAGAAAAATTGTAGATCAATTCTTATCACTCAGTAATCAATAGAACAATTAGCCAGAAAATTAGCAAGATATAGAACTCAATGCCATCAACCAACTGAATAAAAATGACATTTATAGAACTTTCTACCCCAAAATAGCAGAATAGAACATTCATCAAGATAGACTAAATCACGGGTCATAAAACAAAGCCTACCAAACTTAAAGGAAATGAAAGCATACAACGTATGTTGTCCCACCAAAATGAAACTAGACAGAAAGTCACAAATATAAAGATAACATGAAAATCTCTAATTGCTTAAAAATTAAACCAAACACTTATAATCTATCAGTCAAAGAGTAAATATCAGGGGATATTTTAAGATATTTTGAACTGACTAAAAATAAAAATGCAATTTATCAAAATTTGTGGGATGCAACTAAAGCAGTGCTTTAAAAAAATTATAACATAAAATGTTTTATTAGGAAAAAAGAGTTATTAAATCAATAATATGTGCTTACCAAACTAGAAAAAGAAAATAAAATCATACCCACTGGAGCAGAACTCAATGAAATATTTAAAAGAACAACAAAGAAAACCAATCAAACCACAACCTGATTCTTTAAAAAGATCAGTAAAGTTGATGAACCTATGGCAAAACCTGAAGACAGCAAGACAAAGAAAATATGATAGAGACACAAATTACCAATATCAGGAATAAAATAGGGGCTCAACACAGACCCTGAAGACAATGAAAAGATAATAAAAGACCATTATGAACTCTATGCACGTTAAGTTTCACAACTTAGATAAAACTTAGAACACCTCCTCAAAGACTTCAGATTTTCACAACTCAGTTAAGATGAAATAGTAACCTAAATTATCCTATAACTGTTAAAGTAGTTGAATTTGTAGTTTAAAACTTTATGAAAAAAATACTCCAAGTCCAGATAGCTTCACTGCTAAATTCTAGAAAACTAAAGTCTAAAGAGGAATTAACAACAATTCTACAAAATTTCTTCCAGGAAACAGAAGAGAAGGGAGACTCTCCACCTCATTTTATAGGTCATCATTACTCTGATACCAAAACCAAAGACAGTATAAAGAGAAAAACAACCGCAGACTAATATCCCTCATGTACATAGATGCAAATACCTACATAAAGTGTTAGCAAATTGAATATAGCAAAATATAAACAAACAGGTAGGGTTTATGCTTGGAATGCAAGGATGGTTCAATATTAGAAAATCAATCAATGAATTTTGCCATGTTAACAGCCTAAAGAGAAAAGCCCTATGATCATATCAGTTGACACAGGAAAGGCTTTCAACAAAATTCAACATCTGTTCATGATGAAAACTTTCAGCAAACTAGGAACAGCAAGGTGCATTCTTGCCCTGATAAAGGCAATCAACAAAAAACCTACAGCTAAAATCATACTTAAAGAGTGAAAGATAATGTTTTCCCTTATTCCCTTATTGGGAACTTAGGGGAATTCCCAATAAGGGAATAAAGGAAAATGTCCACTCACCACTCCTATTCAACATCATATTGGAAGTCCTAGCCAGTGCAATAAGGCAAGAAAAGAGAGAGAAAGTGAGTGATGAAGGAAGGAAGAGAGAGATAGAGGTCAAGCATGTTAGAAAGAAAAATTAAAACTGGTCTTATTCATAAGTGACATGATTATCTATGTAGAAAATCCACAGAATCTACAAAAAAACTCCTAGAACTAATGAGCAACTTTAGTAAGGTCAGAGAATCTAAGATCAACACACACACAAAAATAATTTTTCTATATACTAGCAAGGACAATTGGAAACTAAAATTTCAAAAACAATACTGTTTACAATATACTCCCTCCCCATGAAATACATAGACATCTAGTGAAACATATACAGGATTTGAGTGCTGAGAACTATAAAATACTGTTGAAGAAACCAAAGAAGACATAAATAAAAGGAGAGACATATTGTGGTCCAGAGTTGGAATATTCAATATTGTAAAGACATCAATTCTCCAGAAACTGACCTACTGATATAACACAATCTGATCAAATTCTAGCAGAAATCTTGGTAAATATATGCAAGCTGATTTTGAAATGTATATGGAATGGCAAGTGAGCTAAAATAGCCAAAATAATTTTAAAGAATAAAGTTGGAGGGATCATACTACCTTATTTTAAGACTTAAGCTACAGTAATCAAGACAGTATGGTATTAACAAAGGGATAGACATGTAATCAATAGAACAGAATAGAAAGTTCTGGAAAAGACTCACACAAATATGGCCAATTGATTTTTGACAATTGCAAAGCACTTTAATGGAGGAAGAATAGTCTTTCCCACAAATGATGTTGGAATAATTGAACATCCATATACCAAAAAAATTAGCCTAGACCTAGACCTCATATATTATAAACAGATCAATTCAAAATAGATCATAGATCTAAATATAAGACATAAAATCTATTTTAAAAACTTTAAAGACCACCTAAATAAATGAGAGACATACCACATTCATGTATTGGAAGACTCAATTCTTAGTGTTCTTAATATGACAACAAAAGATCCATAAAAGAAAAAAATAAACTAGACTGCATCAAAATTTAAGATGTTGCTTTGCAAAAGACACTGTTAACAGGATGAAAAGACAAGCTATAGCCTGGGAGAAAATATTTGCAAACGACATATATGACAAAAGACTTGTATTCAGAATACATAAAAAATTCTCAAAACTCAATAGGAAAAAAACATTCAACCCTAATTAAAGATGGACAAAAGATTTACACATTTTATACAGAAGATACACAGTAGTCCAAAAAAGCATATAAAAAGATCTTAAACATCATTATCTATTAAGGAAATGCCATTATCTATTAAGGAAATGCCACCGTGAGATGCTACTCCATATCTCAGGCTATATAGGATGGCTAAGATTAAAAATTTTGATGATACCAAGTGCTGGTGACAATACTGAGCAACTTGAATTCTCAACTCCCGTTATTAAGAATGCAAAATAGTACAACCACTCTGGAAAATAGCTTTACAGTTTCTTATAAAGTTAAACATCCACCTAATACAAGTTTTTATCCTAAAGAAATGAAAATTTATAGTCACACAAAAACCTGTACACAAATGCTTATGGCAGATCTATTCATAATCACCAAAAACTGGAAACAACCCAAATGCCCTTCAGTGGGTGAATAGATAAACAAACTGTGGTACATCCATACAATGTAATACTACTACTCAGCCATACAAAGGAGAAAGCTACTGATACATGCAACATCTGGAATGGATCTTGTAGGCATATGCTGAGTCAAAAAAGTCAGTCTCAAATGGTTACATACTGCATGAATCTATTCATGTAATATTCTTTTTTTTTTTTTTTTTTTTTTGAGACGGAGTCTCCCTCTGTCGCCCAGGCTGGAGTGCAGTGGCACGATCTCGGCTCACTGCAAGCTCTGCCTCCTGGGTTCACACCATTCTCCTGCCTCAGCCTCCCAAGTAGCTGGGACTACAGGCACCCACTACCACACCTGGCTAATTTTTTTGTATTTTTAGTAGAGACAGAGTTTCACCATGTTAGCCAGGATGGTCTTGATCTCCTGACCTCATGATCCGCTGTCTCGGCTATTCACGTAATATTCTTAAAAATAATAAAATTATAATGTCAGAGAACAGATCAGTGGTTGCCAAGGGCTAGGGATTGGGAGGGAGTTTGATTATAAAAAGATTACACAATGGAGTTTCTTTTGGGTGATGGAACTATTCCATACTCTTACTGTGGTGGTAGATGCATGAATTTAAATATGCTAAAACTTATTGAACTGTATGCCAAAAATATTTCTACATTAATTTAAAAAATAAAATTTGAAGCAAAAAAACTCTCAGCAAACTAAAAATAGGAGAAAATTTCTGATCAAGAGAATCTACTAGACACCTACCAAGCATTCTTCTAAGAGGTGAACATGAGAATTTCCTTTCAGGTCAAGAATGAAATGAGGATAGCCACTATCCACACTTGGCTCTGTTAGGCCAGGGGTAATAATTTTTTTTTTTTTTTCTTTTTTGAGATGGAATCTCGCTCTTGTTGCCCAGGCTGGAGTGCAATGGCATGATCTCGGCTCACTGCAACCTCTGCCTCCCAGGTTCAAGTGATTCTCCTGCCCCAGCCTCCTAAGTAGCTGGGATTACAGGCATGTGCCACCATGCCCGGCTAATTTTGAATTTTTAGTAGAGATGGGGTTTCTCCATGTTGGTCAGGCTGAACTCCTGATCTCAGGTGATCCTCCCACCTCAGCCTCCCAAAGTGCTGGGATTACAGGCATGAGCCACCACGCCCAGCCAAAGGTTATAATTTTTACCTAGGAGATCCAAGAGAATCCACAGACAAACCATTAGAATTAATAAGAGAGTTAAGCAAAGTTGCTGGATCTAAGGCTAATGACAAAAATCTATATTGCGTTCCTTTACACCACCAATGTACAATTAGAAAGTATAACTTTTCAAATGACATCTACAATGGCAATACAAATTTATAAAGTGCCAAGGAATAAATCTAGCTAATGCATCAAAACCATTATGAAGAAACTTATAAAATGTTATTAAAAGATATTTTAAAAGGTCAGATATTGATCCTTTCATGAATAGGAAGACAACAGAATAAAGATGTCAGTTCTCTCCAAATAAAGGTATACATTTTAACTAAGTATTTGTAAAGCATTTAGAACAGTGCCTGACACATAATAAGTGAGATATAACTGCTGTTGAATAAATAAATCAAAATTTCAACAAAGTTTTTCATGGAACTTGACAAGCTTGTTCTAAAATTTGTAAGGCAGAACAATGGTCCAAATATAGCCAAAGCAATCTTGAAGAACAGAGGTGGGAGGAAGGATAATGTTCACTCTATCAGATATTAGCACTTAATTATGAAACCATTAAGACAATGTTTTTATTGGCCCAGGAGTAGACACACAAACTAATGGAATGAAATAAAGAGTTCTAAAATGTTTGCTATATGAAAACTCGATATAGAGCAAGTTACAAATTAGTAGACGCGGGAACTGTTAGTTATCCATATTGGGGAAAATAAAGTCCTAATTCACACCATTTACAACTTTCAATTCCAGGAAGAATAAAGACCTAAACATGAACTGCAAAATGTTATTTCCTCAGGGTGTGAAAGGACTTCCTTAGCCAAAATGTGCAGACCATAAAGGAAAGGATTGACAAGCAACAACAAAGTGTTTTAAAACATCTGTGTTTCAAAAGATAACCAGGCTAGGTATAGTAAGTAGCTCATGCCTGTAATGCCAGCACTTTGCGAGGCCAAGGCAGGAGAATTGCTTGAGGCCAGGGGTTTGAGACCAGCCTGAGCAATGTAGCAAAACCCCATCTTCACAAAACATTTTTTAAAAATAAGGCTGAGGTGGAAGGATCGCTTGTGCTCAGGAGTTGAGTCTGCAGTGAGTCATGATTGTGCCACTGCACTCTAATATGGGTGACAGAGTGAGGCCTTGTCTCTAGAAAAAAAAAAAAAATATATATATATATATATAGCCAAGTGTGATGGTGTATGCTTATAGTACTAGCTACTCAGGAGGCTGAGATGAGAGGATTGCTTGAACCCAGGAGTTCTGGGTTGCAGTGAGCTATGATTGCACTACTGCATTCCAGCCCAAAAGACAGAAGGAGACTCTGTTTCTTTAAAAAAGAAAATCCAAAAACAAAGTGCAATACAAACCAGAGAGCAGAAGAATATATTTATAACCAACAAAATGCTACTATACAAAATACAAAAGAACCCTATAAGTCAATAGAAAGCAACAAATAAAGTAATAATTTTAAAAAATAGATAAAGTAGATAAAAAGGCAACTCACAAAAGTGGAAACTAAAATGGATAATAAGCTTTTTTAAATGCTAAACTTTACTAATAATCAGGAAAATGAAACATGAAAACCACAATGAAATGGCATCAAATTAAGTATAGCGATGTTCTTTAGAGGACAGGGAAAGAAATGAGACCAGGAAGGAGGTCACAGAGAGCTCTGACTATATTTGTAATTGTGACAATCACTAGAACCATTCACAAACATTTAGGTTCCACTCCTTTTAGGCACATGGTAGGATTGTTCTTCCTCACATCTTTAAGGTAGGCAAGTATATATGATTTGCGCCTGCCAAGGTAATGTATGCAGAGATGTCACTTATAGGTGGAAACCTTTAAGAGCCAGCATGCAATTCAGCATCTCTCTTTCCTTTTGTCACAGTCTGTCAGTGACTGACAACGATGCTCTCAGCCTGGATCCTGAATTGGGCCCCTGCCACCCCATGTATAGGCATGCACCATGAGTTAGAGGTAAAACTTGTTTGTTTGCATGGGATTTTTTGTTTGTTTGTTTTAAGCCACTTACACTTGAAAGCTGTTTGTTGTGGCAGCACAAGCTAGCCCATTCTGAGAGTTACCTTTTATTCCTGTAACTGGATGGAGGGTATGTGTATGCACATTATATTATTCACTGTACTTTGTGGATATAAAATATTTCATAATTTTTAAAGAACAGTTTATGGTAATGAATGATTATCTAGGTTAGATATAAGACATACATGCCTCCATTCTACAAATATTAACTGAAGGCTTACTATGTGCTAGGCACTCTTCCATGTGCTAGGGATTCAACAGTGAACAAAATGGAAAGTCCCAGATTTTGCAGAGTTTACAAGAGGAAAGGCAGAAAACAAACAGATACATATTTAATATGTCAGGTGGTGTTCTTTACTATGATTAAAAAAAAAAAAACAAGGTTAAGGGTATAGAGAGTAAAAAAGTATTATTTTAAACAGTGTGGTCAACAAAGTCTCTGATACAGAAACATCTGAGTGGTGAAAAGAATGCAGGGATTTAGGAGAGGGAGGAGAGACAGTAAGTGGCAAAAATTTTACTAAAAAGGTGAGTACTCTTGTGTCTGGAGCTGAATGAGAGAGCTGGGAACAAGACAAGATAGGGCCCTCCAGATCACAGAAGGCCACCAGAGGGTTTGGAGCAGAGCAGGGATATGACCGGACATGTTTTTAAAGGGTCACTCTGGCTGCTGTAGCAAGAATCTTTAAGAGTTGGTGGGTGGAAGCAGGGAGACCACTTGGGAGGCTAATACAAGGTTCAGTCAAGAGAAAATAGTGATTTGGTCAAAAAGGGGAGCTGAAGGTGGTGAGACATGATCTGCTTCAGGATTATGGGTTGGACAACAGAATCTGTGGTTGGGTTGCATATGCAGTATGAGGGAAAGAGGTAGGTCAAGGATGACTGTAAAGCATTGGCCTGAGCAACTGCAAGAACGGAGATGCCATTAACTGAGTAGAAAAGACTGGAGGAAGGACAAGTTGGGGGAGAGGGCTGGACCAATTTGGTTTAGCTATGTTCTGTCAGAGGGTCCTATTTGAATTCCAAATGGTGGCATCAAAGAGGCAATTAGATACATGAGCCTGGAGTTCAGGGGAAAAGTTCAGGCTACAGCAGTCAGCCTGCAGCTGGTATTTAAGCCATGGACTGAATTAGCTCACTTAAAACATAAATGTAGATAGAGAAGCCACCCAAGGAATTAACCTTGAGGCAGCACGGCCAACCTAGAAGGAGCCTCCACTGAAGAAGAACCAAGACTTGTACCTCATACCCAAGTGAAGAAGGTGTTTTAAGAAGGAGTGAGTGGCCAACCATGTCAAATGCTGCAGGGTGTCAAATATGATGGCTTCCTGATTTGGCCAATGTGGAGGTCATGGGTGATCTTGACAAAAGCAATGCCATTGGAGTTGTGGTGGGGTGAAGAGAGAAAACTGAGTCTCCATGTAAAAAAAAAATTATGTTAAGAAAATTTTCTACAAAGATATCTAAGAAATGGGACAATCACTAGAGGAGACAGTTATGTCAATACATGGTTTCTTTTTTAAAATGGAAGCTATTAGAGCATATATGCATGTGGGTAAGAATGATCCAGTGGAAAAGGAATAATCAATCATGCAGTGGAGGGGCAGCACTTGCAAGCAAAGTTCCTGAGAAGGCGAGAAAAGATAGGATCCATTACACCAGTAAGGATGCTAGCCTCAGCCGCTGCCTATCTGCTGTATCCACAGAGAGGAGATGGGTAGAAACAGCAAGTGATGGAAACAAATGCAGAGTGTGTGAGTGCAGATGCAGGGAGGGTGGGAGACACAGCAAGGGGAGCATGTGGAAGTTCTCTTCTGATTGCTTCTACCTTCTCAGGGGGATAAGAATCAAGGTCATCAGCAGAGAATGGGAAGAGTGGGCAAATTCTGAGAGTATAAAATAGTTGTCTCTCAGAGTGGGAGAATGCACTGACCAAGATTTGCCAGATAGCACAAGAATCCATTATAAGATTTGTGGTCATGAATTTTTAAATGAGACAGTAAGCATGGTTTACCTGGATTTGGGGCTTGCCAGGCAAATAGAAAGGAGAGAGAGTTGAAAGGATATGCAAGGGAGTGAGTGTAATGGTAGCCCACAAAAACAAAACTGGGTAAGGAGAGAATGTAGAGTCTAATAGGGCTGCTGGACAATGAAGATAGGTTCAAGAATTCGGAGTTCCCAGGGGCATGAACAATTGTTGAAGGTGGGCATCTAGAAGGAATGAACTGGGAGCAAAGAAAGGAGTAGTCAATGAAATGTTGCTAATGGGGTATTGGAAGGGGTGCAATTATTGGTAAAAGCCTAGGGTACGCCCATGGAAGCAAGTAGCTAAGATGGCAAGATCATTCAAGGTGAGGAAGTCAGTTAATGAAAAGAGAAGGGTACTGGGAGGATTGTCTACTTGGTAAATCAAAATCACCAAAAACTATGACAAGAGTAGTGGCCTGAGTACAAAGATCTTCGAGGAACAATTGGAGGTAGTGTACAGATAACCATAACAAGGAGGGGTGGTGGGTGGCAGAGACTGGTGGCAGGAGCTTTAAAAGAGCTGTGGGGGCTTCTAAGGAGGATGCAAGAATGATGGCCCAAAGCAGCCATGAGAAGGGAGAATTTCACCTACGAGCCTCTGGGCTTGGAAGCTATGGGAGAATAAAACTGCCAGTGTCCTCCAAACACAATCCAGTTTTTGTTGAAGCAAAAGGGTAAAGTGGCCATTCAGAGAAAACATTGAGGACACAAGAAATTTTGTCGATGAGAGAATGAGAGCTGTACAAGGCCCTGTGGAAGGTTTAGGGGAATAAGGAAAAGAGAGAGATTGAAGGATACAGTACAATCAGATTCAAGGATACATGAGATACAAGGGACATGGGTCCAGGAGATTGTGATGGATGACCTTGGGCTTGCTGGGGTGCCTGACACAAACAAGTTACTCCTGGTGGACACCCAGGGATAGACAGTCTCTTTGGCAGATTAGGATGGTAAGTGGGAGAGAGTAAGGAGGGAGACTGGGTCTTGCCTAGACCACACAGGTACTACACACTCTTGCACAATGAACATATGCATGGTTTATTATTTAGGAAAATGGTTCAGAGACAGAGCTTTCTACAAATGAGCACCTGAATAGGTCCCTCCGTAACTAGGGGGTTTCAGTCTTCCTGGGCTGGTGCACATACTGTTCACAAGACAGGGAGAATGGGGAAAACTCAAATTAGTCCTTTGAGCCCTTAGAGATCAGCAGCTTGGGGTGATGTTTGTGAGAGAGAGGAAGCTGATGACAATGTTTAAAATGGGAGATGAAAATTATCTGTGGTTTTCAATTATTCATACTCTCCTCAACCCACCTGTCATAGGACCAGCTCTAGGTAGACTCAGAGTGGTTCAAACTGCACACCAGACATCACAAAACGAAGTAGTGCTTCCATCACACAGACCTGGAGAAAGGTCAAGATATCAGGAACATCATGGTTGGAGCAGGAGGTGGTGACAGTGGGATCTGGAGGAGTCCTTCTAGTGACCAACAACCAGAGGTAGGTCAGGCAGGCCTGGATTTAAATCCTGCCTCTTTTCCTGGGAGAAGTCATATTTCCAAAATTTAGTTTCTCTGCATGTAAAGGTGGAGTATAATAATATCTGCATTTGAAGGTAGTTATGAAGAGCAAAGACTGTTGAACTCTCAGTAGCAAATCAGTGCAGTAAGAGGACAAGAGAATGTGGGTGTTCGTGATAGGAAGGACACTTAGACACAAGAGATTCTGAACTGGCTGTAGAAAGAATGAAGCCTGTCTCAAAAGCCTTTCAAGATGAAGGTTTATGTGTCAGTGAGTTTCCAAGGAGACAGATTTTACAAAAGCTACTATGAGATACGCTTCCTCTACGAAGACAAGATAACATCATACGTTGCTCTCAGTACGTTCCTTCTACATTCTGACACATGATGGAATGGTAGGAGGAAGAGGCCTAAAAGCCAGAAATGAAGGCAGCAACCCAACGCCTGATTTGTGGAATGAATGAATGAATGAACTACTGCTGTGTTTTCCCTTCATGCAGAGATAGGGAAAAAGAAGAGGGGAGGACATGTAAAAGTGGCCACATAGGACCCAAGGAAGGAGGATAGAGGTAGTTGGGGATGTAGTTGTTGGCCCTGGGACAATTAGTAGGTGCTAAATAACAAGAAAGAAGGCAAGAGCCCAGACTGGTTCTTAAAACTCAGTGTACCCAAAGGCCATGAAGCCAAAATCACACATGAAAGCTGGCCTTTCAAGCACTCTCAGTATTCCAGAACCAACTGACCCAACCTGGCCAGTACTGCACTGAAGCAGCATTTTAAGAAGAGGTGTCTGTGAGTCCTGACATTGAACATGGAAAATGTAATTCACTTTAGATCTTTTTCCTTTGTGGGTACTTACTATTTCCACCTAATCAATGTGTGGCTGGGTAGGACCTAGGACAAAGTCTGAGGGATCCCCAAGGCCATGCTCTTTCCTATGCCAAGGGCACTTCCCAGGGAGAAAATGCACTCACAGCAACACAGTGTCCTAGTTCCCTTGGAAGTTCAATTTCTCATTGTAACTAAATAAATTTGTGTGGGAGCCATGATGACCCCATCATAGTACTGCCATCCTGTCAGCCCAAGCAGACAGACAGCCCCTCTCTGTTTATCTTCAGCTGAAACAACAAAACCCCTAAAATGCCCTCCAATCCTAAGATATCTTGCATCTATAAAGGAACTAAGCAATATAATTAGCTCACTGATTGCCCAAAGCTGATCCTAAGGCAATTTCTGAAGAAGCAGAATTCATTTCTGTGAGCTTTGCTCTCTAACACCATTTTCTGTACCTTCTCCAGCCCAATCCTTGTTCTGCTTCCCCTTCTGCCACCTTCCCCCATTCTACTATCCTGCCTTCTGCTCTCCCAGAGAAGACCTAAGAAAAGCCAATCACAGCTTATTGAGCAGTTTATAGCTCTGTGTTTTCTCTCCCAGGTGTATCAGCATCTTAGTCTGTTTGGGTTGCTCTAACAAAATAACATAAACTAGGTGGCTCACAAACAACAGAGATTTATCTTTCATAGTTCTGGATACTGGGAAGTCCAAAATCAAGGCACTGGCAGATTCAGCATCTGGTGAGGGCCCACTTTCTGGTTTACAGACAATACCTTCTTGCTATGTCCTCACATGGTGGAAGGGACTAGCAAGCGCACTGGGGTCTCTTTTGTAAGGGCACTAATCCCAACCATAAGGGCTCTGCCTACTATCCAATCAGCTCCCAAAGGCCCCACCTTCTAATAGTAACACCTTGGAGGTTAGGATTTCAATACATTATTATTATTATTATTATTATTATTATTATTATTATTATTTTTTTTTTTTTTTTTTTTTTTTTTTTTTTTTGAGACAGAGTCTTGCTCTGTCTTACTCCAGGTTGGAGTATGTGGCGCAATCAGAGCTCACTGCAGGCTCGAACTCCTAGACTCAAGCAATCCTCCTTATCCAGCCTCCTGAGTAGCTGGAACCACAGATATACACCTCCACTCCCAGCTAATTGTTTTATTTTTAGTAGAAACGAGGTTTCACTATGTTTCTCAGGCTGGTCCCAAATTCCTGGGCTTAAGCAATCCTCTTGCCTTGACCCCCCAAAGTGCTGGGATTACAGGCATGAGCCACCATTCCTGGCCATTCAATGTATGAATTTTGAGGGGGCATAAACACGCAGACTGTAGCAATCAGGCACTGACTCTTATGCTTATGATAAAGAAGAGCTCTGCCCCATTAAAGGCAGGTAGGAGGCAGTAGCAGGGGGCAGATGTGTATTCTCCGACTCCCAAGCCAATTAGGTAATTTCAAGAAAGCCCAGAAGATCAGATGCTCCCACAGAGAACACAGCCCTAAGTAGCTACTAGCCATGGCTGGTCAATGTTTATGTATTTGGAATCTTCTTAGAACACAGAGAAGAAGCACTTAGCAAAAGTGAGCCTACACAGAATGTGAGAACATGGAAATCTATAATCCCTATGACGTTCTTTATTGACACATTTAAAAAATATTTATTGCAAGAAGGGAAGCATGTTCATGAAGAACAGAGGCTCTGGAGTCCAACAGACACAAGTTCAAACACTGGCTCTCCTAAATATCAGCTGTGTGACCTCAGCTATGTTTCCTCAGATATAAATGGGTTTAATAAGAGTACCACCTTGTAAGACTGTTATGAGAACAAAATGAGATAACTCATGTTAATAACCTCCTGTCACAATACATAGCAGGTAAGGTGACAATAAATGGTGGCTATAATTTTTTATTAAATGTATTCAGTGCTTTCTCTGTGTCAAGCACAATACTATGCACTGAGGCTGAAGGGATAAATAAAATACAGTCCCTGCCTTCAAGAAGCATTCAGTGGGAGAGAAGTCATGCTAACAGATCATCATAACCTTATAGGGCCAAGACTGTAAGTACATAAATTAGTGCTGTGGGAATCCAGAAGGAGTGAATAACACTGGGAGAATCAAGAATGGCTCCACAGAAAAGATGACACTTGAACCTATAAAGGAGGAGTAGGATTTTAACAAATGAAGAAAGGTATCAGCATATGCAAAGGCCAAGAAGAGTTCATGAACATGGCATGTTTAGAAATGACTAGAGAGGTTTTGTGGGCAATGAAGCAGGGGCCACAGACCAGGTCTTGGGAGCCTAGGGCTTATTGGCCAAACTCAAATTTTTTTTACGTATTGTCTGTCTATATGAGGGTAAGGGCTCTTGTCTTATGCATTTCTGTGTCCTCAATGCCCAGGATAGGGAATGATACATGGCAAATTCTCTCAAGAACCATTTGTTAAGGCAATGAATTAATTTTATCCCAAAGGTGATGGGCGGGCCATAGTAAGCCCACTGAAGCAGTGGGATAAAACTTGGCCTGCAGGAAGAAGAGACAAGTGACATGGTGAGTACAGACAGTCCCCAACTTATAACGGCTCAATTTACAATTGTTTGACTTATAATTTTTCAATGCTGCAAAAGTGTAGGCAGTCAATAGAAACTGTATTTCAAGTACCCATATAATCATTCTTTCTCTCACTTTTAGTATAGTATTCAATAAGTAACATGAGATACTTAACACTGTATTACAAAATAGGCTTTGGTTTAGATGATTTTGCCCAACTATAGGCTAGTATAAGTGTTCTGAACCTGTTCAAGGTAAGGCAGGCTATAATGTTGAGTAGGTTAGGTATATTAAATGCATTTTCAACTTACAATGGTTTTATCAGGACATAACCCCATCATAAGTCTGTACTATGTACAGACTAGTACAAAGTACTAGTACAAGGGGCATTTGTACTAGACTATGGTAGTAGTAAGGGCCTCCAGGGAAGCATAGCAATAAGGATGGAAAGGAAGGACTGGATTTCATAGACATTTCCAAAGTGAAATTGACTCAGCTCAGTAAGTAACAATATACTATGTGGGCAGGAGCACAGGATGGCTGTTTGAAGTAAGACGTGTTGCCATTCACAGTAGGCTTGGGCAGCTCAGATGAGGGTGTAAAGATAATTATTCAATATTATACATGTTGGGTTTGAGGTCCCTGTGGGGCACCTAAGTAGAGAGGTCCAGTTGGCAATGGGATATGTAAGTTCGGAGTTTGATAGAAACAGTGGGGGACTCCAGACAGAATTTACTGCAATGAGCGAAGTCCTCGAGGGAAAGAATTTAGAGTGGAGGAGAAGACCAAATCCTCTTCAAAGAATGTGCACCAAGAATGTGAAATTCACTGGATTATAAATACTTAGGTATACAAGCCAGATCCCCAGCCTTGAATGGGTTTATAACCTAACAGGGACTCAAGAGATAAACATGAAATAGAGAATTAAAATATAGCATGCAAAATTGAAACAGCAGCTTGATTCAGTCCCAGAAGGAATTTTCCAAAACCTGGAAGAAAGACTACCCACTGAATTACACAAATACAAAGCTGGGGGCAGGGGGGCAAGGGGGCACAGACTGAAAAAATTCCTCCTGAGGAGGTGAGCTCTGCAGAGACCTAGAAGGATGGGTATGATTTATAAAAGGAAAAGTACAACCTCTGCAAATAACCATTATTATCTCTCATCAGATAGACATGCCAGGACCCTCTGTTGCAGCAAATGCTCTCTGACCCAGATATTGCACTATAATTCACTTCTAATCACACTGATGAACACAAATGTCAGCAACACCTGTAAAACAAAACATTTGGAGAGAAAAGACTTTGTGAAGAGCTTCCTTTTGTTTTTGTGCTTTGTACGTGCATGCTACCGTGTGTGGGAAGAACAGACATGAGACGTGTTGGGTAGGGGTATCAAGGGAGTTGTTTATGGCAAGGAAGAGAAGTGCCCACAGTCTTCAGGTGTATGAAGGGCTGTCATGTAGAAGAGGGACTAGACATATTCCCTAAGATGCTGGTGAACAGGAGTTCTTGGGAGTCAAAATCCAGAACCACTATAAAGATGTTCAACGGTCAAAGGTATCAGAAAGGAGCAGGTGGCCTTGGGGGATAACAAGGTACCCTTCACAGCTGCCAGTGTGCAGGCAGAGTCTGGACAACAAGGGTGCTATGGAATGGGTTCAATAAAAATTCCTTTCCAAGATTCTAAGGTTCTGCAATCAATTCTTAGCCAAACAACCTAGATCATGTCACTGCAGGTGGTGCTTCTAAATGCTACAAAATATATCTGGGAGA
Source organism: Piliocolobus tephrosceles (assembly GCF_002776525.5). Lineage (NCBI taxonomy): Eukaryota > Metazoa > Chordata > Mammalia > Primates > Cercopithecidae > Piliocolobus > Piliocolobus tephrosceles. Next base: position 50,834,962 of record NC_045441.1, read on the forward strand.
ACTACTTGCTGGTGTTTTTTCCTTAAGGTGGTAAATGCAAGCCCACAGAAGTAGGCATCTAACTGCTCCTTAGAGGATCTGCTGAGCAGTAAGGTCCAAGCTTCACTTGGATCAGGGATATGGCATCCATCACCTTGCTGGAAACAAGGGTGTCCCCTCAGTGATTGCATGGGACACTGAGGGAGGAGATGCCCTCTTAAACCCCAGGCTAACTCAGTAAAAAGGCTGTTCATGCCTGTAGCAAGAGGACAAAGGACACCCAAAATCTATTTTTGAGAGTTCATCTTAAAGAGCCATCCCACCACACTGGCGACTATTTTTGTCAGTTCTTCTTTGAACTAATTTAAAACTTTTTCTTTTTAAGAACTAAGTGCCTTTCACAAATGCTATCTCACATATCCATTCCACAGCCCAGGAAATGTCATTATTTCAACTTTGCAGATTAAAAAAAAAATCAAGGCACAAAAATAAGTCAATCATCATGTCTTAAGTATAGTGGAGTCATACCTTCTATGGGGGTGAGATTCTAAAGTTAGTTCATGAGGCAAAAAGCACATGTGCTCAAGGATTACCTGTGAAAATCCCTTAATTCAATTGTATAGTCCATGCAATAGAGTATCAAATAAAGAATATAAATACAAAATATACATTTTAAATTTGCATTTGCCTTTAAATTATATAAAAGAGAGAAAAATTCAGGATATACAGTTAACTTTTCCTAAGTAAAATGTGCACAGGTTGCCACTCCACCATATGCAGAGTGTGTTTCAATCTACAGCTCTGTATTAAGACAAGTGAGCTGCCCTAGGTCAGCTGGCCTGTCAGAAGCTGAATGATGACACAAGAGCTCCCATTTATTAGACACTGCCTGCCTGCCAAGCACTGTGTTAAGCACTTTATTGAATCCTCACATCCCCCTGCCTCTGGGGAAGGCACTGCTACTATCCCTATTTTATAGATGACACATTTGAGACTGACAGGAAAAGGAGACCCTGGGTCACACATACAGCCATTAGGCAGCAGAGCTCAAGCCAGAGGTCTGACTCAAAAACATGGCCTTTGGGGAGCAATTCTCAAATTAGGTGTGCATCAGAATCACCTGGGGAGGGAGCCTGTTAAAAATAGAGTTCCTTGGGTCCATCTCAGTCCAATTGAATCAGATCCCTGGCTCCCTTCCCAGCCTATTCTGATCCGGGTGGTCCACAGACCACACTTTGAGAAACCCTGCTGTCAGCTCTAATTCCCTACCTAATACATTTTCTATGAAATCACATGTCAGTGCTATCTCTCTAATGTCGTGAGGACTATAAATAAAATGTCTGATGACGATCACTGATAATGCTGTAGCCACATCCTCTTACCACTCAGCTCAGAAGCAACAGCCCACAGCCCCACCATAAGCACACCCAGTGACCTTGGGTTCATTTTAATGATCTGGGGCAGAGTAAAGCCTTTGAAACTACGAGACCTTTTCCTGCATGAAATCTGTTTCACAGTTAACCCAAATAAGCTTTTTGCTAAACAGAAATACCTCAAAGCCTGATTATGAGTTCAGATTTGGCTGTAACACACCATGAAGGCATCCTGTCATGGGCTTGCATTTCTGAATGGAATCATTCTGCTTCTTTTGATTGAAAAGGCGCATGATCTAGTGCCAGATGGCGACATTTGTACAAGTCAAGCCGGATTAAGTCAGGAGCTCTAGTGAAGTATGATGCAGATAAAGAAAATGACGGATTATCAACACACACATGCGAGTGTGCGCACGCACAAGCGCGTACACACACACACACACACACACAGACTAATGCTAACTTCTTTAAACTGTGGCAACAGATTCCCTGTCACACTATCCCTGTTACCTGGCCTCTGTCCCCAGCCTCTACCAGCTGGATACACTCCCACATTTGCTCACCTGCTGCTGGTGTGTCCACAGTCCAGGCAGACCTAGACCTGAATCCGGCAGCCCAGGACTAGGCCCCTTATGCCCTCTCTCACCCCACTTTGACCTGCATGTTTGAAGCTGGGATGGCCTACTCTAAACATAGCATAAGCGGCCTAGAGCTGCAACTCAGGGAAGGGCACCATTATCTACCCAGTTTTCCAGACCGGGCACCTGCATCATCCTTCACTCCTTTTCCCTCGCCTTCCAAATCTAATCCATTACCAAGTCCTGTCAGTTCCACCTCTAACCTGTCTGTCCCTTTCCAGCCACCACTTCCAGGATGATCCTAGTCCCTGTTCCAGCCACCATGCATCTTCTCTGGATTGTTGTCATCATTTCCTAACTGCTCCCCTGCCTCAAGAGTTGTCCCTCCCCACCCTGCCCCCTCACACACCTCCTGCACATGCACAGTGCCTGGCTCAGAGGAGAATAATACACACACTGAATATCATCCATGAATACTAAACATCTCATTGAAATGTTCATAACCCTTTGCCCTTTCTCCATTCTCCATTTTCCACCATGTCTGCCCTTAAACCTTTGTAGCTGCCCCTTGCTCTTAAAACTAAGTCCAAACTCCTTATGATTGCTGACAAAGGTTGGCCATGACCATCAGCCCAGGGTGTCACCTGCTACTCCCCTCCTCACACTCAGGGCCAGCAACAGTGAGGTCCTTTTAGGTGAGATCTGATCTGACAGTATCAATCAGATCTCCTCCTGGGGTTGTAAAGATGACCCAATTGATGGACAACCCTGAATATCTTCAGGGAGGGTTCCATTTTGCATCTCTCTATAGAGCCAGGATACTTAGTGGTTATGAATATTTTATGCAAATTTCAATTATTCAGGGACCAATTATCTAATTGTATATTAGAAGATCACTTATGTCTCCTCCTCTCTGACTTGTCTACTCTTAGTCAACTCCTTCCTAATATAAGTATATAAACAATGCACAAACATATTTCCCAAGTGATTCTTCATTTGCTCACTCAGTAACTACTTCCTGACCATCTGCTCTGTGCCCAGCACTGTGCAGGATCCTAGGACTATAAGGCACAAACCACAAGGCAGTCACAATCTCTTCCCTCATGGAACATATATTCTAGTAGGAAGATGGACTTTAACAACAAATCATACAATTATTTGTTGATGATTTTGTAAAATATCATGAGGGAGAAGAACCAGGTACAAGGAGAGCATATAACTGTCTAGTCTGAGGCAAAAAGGATACTTCTTTGAGAAGCTAACTGGGAGCTGAGACCTGAATGATAAGCAAGAATTAAATCCACAGTAAGGGCAGGCAAGGAGGAAGCATTCAGGTAGAGGAAACAGCATTTGCACAGGTCCACGTGGAAGGAGGATGAATGTTTGAGGAGGCCACTGTGGCTGCAGCACAGAGGAGGGTGGGAGAGGACTAAAAAATCAATCCAGGAAGGCAGGGCCAGAGCCCTCAGGCCTCGCAGTCCGGTGCTACTCAAACTATGTATTTGCAACGTGTCAAGGACTGACACTTTTGTGAAATACAATAAAAATTAATTACTAGAAAATTGAAATTAAAAGACATACAAAATATGAGCCCAAATGTGTTACCACTAGTTTTAACACATATAAAATTATTCTGCCAGTTACTATAAAAGTTTCTAAATGCTTGACCTCTATTTGTGTCCCTTCTCATGGCCTAACCATAACAAACAGCTCACACACCAGCTCTTGAATTCATGCTTTGAGTAGCACAGTAGACAGGAAGCCATCAAACGGCTCCAAGCATAGGTGTAGCAAATTCAGAGCTGTGTTTTTCAAAGATCATTCTGGCTGCTAAATGGAGAATGGATTCGGGGTGGGAGGGGCAATTGGGGCTATTGGAGATGTCTTAGTGAGAGATCACGTATCTTAGAAAGAAAAATATTTAGTACTTGTGACAACCTATGAAGTAGGCATCAATGTCTATTACGAAGTGGAAATTTAAGGTCATCCCCAGAAGTAGAATTCACATTTCCAAAAACAGTGAATCCAGACTCTCTGAAGCCTTATTTAAACACAGTCCTTAGGGCCACCTTATTGGTGACCTTCTAACAAGATCTTTTTTGTTGCTTCGGTAAATAGCCTTTCTATGCCATTCACAGCTGATCTGGCCTTTACGGAAACCCCACGATGCTCCAACAGCCTTACGTGCCTTCCAGAGAATACAGCTGCCATTCTTCATGCAAATGTCTCACAATGAATGAATCCCCAGAGGTAGAAAGAGAATCTGCTTATAATAGCCTGTTCTTTTCACTGCTGTCTCATCTCTCTTAAACTGATGGATTTCCAAAGGGTCCTGATTGAGTTTATGCAGCTGGGGAAAGAGAGGATTCAGGGAAAGGCAAGATGATTTCAGTCTAATTCAAACGAATATTTTTGTGGCATAAGCAATGTGCCAGGCATTGAGCTAGACATGGAGGTTACAGACATGGGGAGATGATGTATAAACAATAAAGGGCGCTGCTGCACAACAAACACAATACGCAGACACACACGTATAAGCAAAGCCCAGGAGAACGAGTGTCCACTCTAAGGTCAGGGGACAGAGATCAGAGAATTTGATCAGAGATCAATGACTCTGATTAGAGATCAGTGACCGATTCACTTTTAAAATAGGAAAAGGGATTTTCCTAGGAGATAAGCCTAAGAACACCATCCTAGGGAGAGGGATCAGCATGATGCATTTGGAAAACGTAGGCAGCTCACTACTGAGAAAATCCATGGGAATGAGGGAAATAGAAGAAGGCAGGACAGGAACGGTGAATCCCAAAGGGCCTCATGCACCACTGAAACAATGCAATGAGGCGATACGGGGCGTATCGGAGGATCTGGACTGGGCTAGACTCTGAGAGTACATTTGAGTACAGGTTATTGTTGGCGCATTGTTGCAGGTGAAAGAGAACAAAAGAGTAGTTCTGGGCCAGGCGCGGTGGCTCATGCCTGTAATCCCAGCACTTTGGGAGGCCGAGGCAGGTGGATCACAAGGTCAGGAGATCGAGACCAACCTGGCTAACACGGTGGAACCCCGTCTCTACTGAAAATACAAAAAATCAGCCGGACGTGGTGGTGGGCGCCTGTAGTCCCAGCTACTCAGGAGACTGAGGCAGGAGAATGGCGTGAACCCGGGAGGCAGAGCTTGCAGTGAGCCAAGATCGCACCACTGCACTCCAGCCTGGGCGACAGAGTGAGACTCCGTCTCAAAAAAAAAAAAAAAAAAGAGTAGTTCTGTCCACATGACACTCCTCTATGGATATCTCTAGAAACAACAGGATGAGACTCTGAGGGAGCTGGAGGTCCTATGTTATGCAGGTGAGGACCAAGGCCAGTGACATTTGACTTGCTACTGTGACCTCACTGGAACTGACATGTCCAGGAAACAAGTCCCCTGCACATTCATGAGAAGGTATAGAACTTTTTGTGTTGGCCCTGGTGGAAAAAGCACAACTTTCCTCTATCAGACCTCCTGAGAGAGCAGGAAAACAACCCTCTCCCTTTTCCTCCACAACTTTAAAATGTGGCCAGAGAGCCCAACATCTTCCTTCACTGATATCACATTCCAAAAGTAATAAATAAATGCAGTTTTCTGGTAGATAATGAAGAACAAGAGATTATAATGTTTTCTCTACTATTCATCAGAGACAGCACCAGCTTGGGGAAATCCATGCAGAGTAAGCGTGTATGTGTGTGTGTGTGTGTCATGTATGTGTGGATGCATGTGTGTATATGAATGTGTACACACATGCCGAAGCGAGAAAGGGGAAGGCAGAGATCTCAGAAACCCCTGCTACAGAGGAGTTACACTCCACTCCAAGAAGGGCTGCACTACTCAGGGGTCCAAGACCCTGCAATCAACTCTGTGCTTCCAACAAGCACCCCTCTCCCAATTCCCCCACACTCCACCCAAATTCACTCAGCAGATAATGGCTGCCCCAGAAAGTCCAGTTCATGCCCTTAAGTCTGACTTGCAAAAAATCAAACAAATATCTTTCCTTTCTTCTTCGGAATCTGCCAAACGCAGCCAGCCTAAGTTAGATGAAACATGAACCTTTCCCCATTGCCAAACTATTCCCAGAAGAGCTCAGAAACCCAAGTCTCTGTTTTGGAAATCACCCACATTGATAACAAGAGGTCCCAGAGGCTAGTAAGAGCCCAGCGCGTGAACCCAGGGTAGCTGACGTCACTTTGCAAAGCTCTTAAGAGCATTAATGAGTTCATGGGAGTCAAGGCCTCTCAGATGGGAGACACCAAGATAAACCGCCTGGATTTATTTCTATGCCAGTGGGGTCCTGCCTCACATCCTTCCCTCTCTCACTGAGAGAGCAGCAGACGCAGGGGAGGGGAAGGAGCCTGGGCTTTGGATTTGCATAGACCTCAGTTTGCATGTGGCTAGGCCACACTCAAACTTCTTAACTTGAGAGTGCATTAGAAACACTTAGCCTCTGGCTTCAGGATCATTTAATCATGAAACATTAGAGGGAGCCATAGTTTTACACCGGGCTCTGGGGTCTGAACACATTTGAACAGGCCCCAGTTCTGTCCCTGAGTATATGTCAGGAGCAACTACGATGCACTGTGCTAAGTATCACCTTAGACATATTATGAAAGGTCATGGAAGCCAAAGAGAAAAGGATATTTGTCCTGCATGCAAGGAAACAAGAGGTTTGAAAAGCTTCACCAAGGAGAGTACATTTGTGATGGGCCTTGAAAATACATAAAAGGAGGAGAAAGGACACCCCAAATAGAAAGAAAAGTACAGAGGCAGAATAATAGGTGGCAAGCTTGGGCATTACTAGCTCATCCTGTGGTATACCCAGAGTTAAGTATGCATAGTCAGGAGTGGCAGAGGCTGGTGCAGATACTTGTGCCAATACAGAACGGGCTAGTGGACTATGATAAGAAATTCCTCCTGAGGGAAAGACGACAAATCGAATGTCTAAGCAGAGAAGTGACACAATCCCACAAGTGTTTTGGATAAAGCACTGCAGCAACTGTGTGCAGGGGGAGCAGAGTATGAAGATTAAAAGTGGAGAAACCATTCAGGAGGTTAGAGATGCTCAAAGACTGAAGCAGAGTGTTACACAGGGCAGGAGATCAGGGAAGGAAATCAGAAAGCATTTCACGGGAATTGCCCGAACTAGTTCCAGTGTGTTTTGCCACTTCACCCAAGGCAAGGTTCACACAAAAAAATTCATCCTCGGGGACCTGAACATATGAACTTTAGCAAACAGATGTCTCCCAAGAAGTTTTTTCTGAAGTGCATAGATGACATTAACAGCTTGTTTGATGGAGTTTTCTAAAAGTTTAGCATAAACATCCTGTTTGGAGCCACAAACCAGTGGCTCCCACCGCAGCCCTGGAAGTGTCACTGTCCTGTCAGCCGACTGGAGTACTAGGCCCAAGAGGGAGGCAGCCAGGCAGCCGAGCCAGTTGTATGGTGGCAAAGCCCTGGAGTCCACACCCCAGCTCCCCTTCCTCCAAAGCATAAGTGCAATGGCCTGATGGCAGCCAGCTCCCCAGAGAGCCTGTTTTTCTGCCAGAAGCAGCAAGTTCCTTCTGCCAACATCTCTGCCAGCCTAGCCAACAAATTCCTGTTGCCCACGCAGCCTCACCTGGCCACAGGATTGCTCAGCTGTTCACCAGGTTCCCCTGCCCTGCTCTGGGTCTGACCAGTCCCATGGAGTAGTGGGAGAATTACTGAATAGAGAGTAATGTGACCTTGGGCAAGTCACCTCTTCTGTTGGCCTCAGTTTCCTCATCTGTAAGACAGAGGTAATAACATCTCTTCTACCTACAATATGCATCATTATGAAGATTAAATACAAGTTATATTAAAATGCTCTGTGAAATCCAAATCAATAATAGGGTGCCACTGTTTCAACTTCCAATCCAGTCTCCTAATTTCAGCTTCTTGTTTTGTCTCTACCTTCTTTGAGCAGGCCCCCAGCAAAGGTCATTTTGAGGTTGATCCCAGGGAGGCAGGGATGAAATTCATCAGTCCATCTGTCCATCCATTGCTCCCTGCATTCCACAAGCATATGCCCAGCATATTTCATGCATCAGGCAGCTGCTGGGATTATCAGACACACAGTTTCTGACCTCAAGGATCTCACAGATAAGCTTCTCAACCAAAGTTTCATGATTTGTGACTAGACACCAGTGCAAGAAATGAGGAAAGATTGAGATGATGAACAACTAAACATAAGATTTTTGAAGAAGTTAGACAGAGAAAGGAGAAAAAAAAAAACAAATGAGAAAGAGGAATGGCAACTTCTGTGGTGCTGCCCAAAAATTGCCCTGGCTTCCTATATCCAGTTCATCTCTATTCACCTCTATTCCAAAGCTAAGCCTGTTCTTGGAACACAGCAAAGGTGCAATGAAGACTAACTGATGTTTAAATGACGTTCCAGGAACCAACTCCATGAATTCAAATCCTGGCTCCCTCATTTACTGTTTGACCATGGGCAAATTATATGACTTATTTGTGCCCCTGTATCCTCTATAAAATGGGTAGATAATGATTATACCTACTTTAAAATGTTGTTGTGAAAATTTAAATGACTTAATACTTACAAAATGCTTAAAACAATGTCTGGCGCCTCGTAATTATTCTATGAGTGTTTACCATTATTATTGCTATTATTATTATTACTACTACTACTATAATTATTAGCAATCATGAAACAGAAGTGGTGGCTATCTCTTAGGCAGCAGGCAGCCACTCAAGTTCACAATCACCTCAATTGTCCAAACCTAGTAAGGCTAAACACCAGAAGAGGGGGCTGCTCCCAGCCAACCAGACACCAGCAAGGGCTCTGCCTGGTGCTCTCTGACTTGCATGGCCACATTTTATCTCTGGGAGCAGAACCAAATATCCTCATTGCTCCTGACAATGTGTCCAAAAGAGTCCGGCAGAGACCAGCCCTCTCAGGGACTGTTCTGCAGCCAAGGAAATGGGAGAGCAGGTTACGTGCTGCCTATCCATCTACCTGCTTAGGCAAATTGGATAATCTCCAAAGAGCCAAACAGGCCAATTCAAAGCCACCGGGTTTCTCTGCAGTTTCCAGGGGCAGTAGATGCATGGAACAGTACCCCAAAGGTACAAGACAAATGCCTCACTGTGCTTAGGGCCAAAGGCAAGTTTCTGCTCTAAGAAGGACACTGACTTGGAGTCAGGGCAGCTGAACTTGAATTTAGACTCTGCCACCCACGAGCTGAGGCACCACGAGTAAGTTTCCTAACCTCTTAGATTATATGTGTCCTCAATTATATGATGAGAATAATAAAACCTATTTCTCAGAATTAAGTTATATCCTAGCCAAAGGTGTAGCACATTACAGGCATTCAAAGCTGTGAGATGAAACTCTGTATTGGACCTGGTATCAATATTGGCATTGACTATTACTTGCATCTTCCATACAGGAAAAAGACAATGACTCACCAACACATGTTCCATGCACTTCCCTTCTTGCGCATGAGAGCTGGGCCCTGCACATGGGGGTGGCTGATGTGCAGAGGGACGGGGCAAGGGCACGCCCTGCCAAATTCTCCATTAACAAGCTGTGCACATGCCCAGCACAATCTGTACCACCCAAGGGAATTCAAGACTATGGGGTCCCTGAGGAATCATAATGTTAAAAAAAAAAAAAAAAAAAAAAAAAACAGCCAGGCCAATGAATGAAAAAAGAAGGACTGGCTAAGACAATGAAAACTCCAGGAAACCCAGCAGGCAACAGCAGCCAGCTTCCTAAAACTTGATTTTGGATAAGCTTGCCGCCTTCTATGATTTTTTACTCAAGCCAAGTATCTTTTACCCAAGGATATCTTTCTTCATACCCTCAAGGAACCCTTCAAAAGGCCCAGCTTCCTCCAGGCCTGCAAGACCCAAGTAACTCACCCTCCTGGAGCCTCAGTCTTCCCATGTGGGACTTGCAAACAATAGGATCTGCCTATTGGAGCAGCTGGGAAGACTGAAGGACAGAATGTCCATGGTGCATCCAGGACTGAGGGGGTCCTCAGTAGGTTTCCCCCCATATCACTTCATGGTTTGGACTTTGGTGGGTTATTGCACATAGTAGAACATGAGTAAAGGTTTATTAACTGGAAAGACATTTTTACATTCCAGATTTTTAGGATTTCACGTGGTGTATGTTTCCTAACTCCCTACACCTACAAGAGATGGTGTCAGCATTTTTCTCCTACGAAACATAAGTTTTGATAAATTGTTCTTCCATACTCAGAATGGAGAGCAAGAAAGAGCCAAGTTTGGGGAGGGGCAGCACAGAGACCCCAACTCAAGGCTTTCTTTGTCTAGCTTCTTTTCTTCCTTTTCCTCTCTCCCTTCCATCATCAGCTCTTCTTTAAATTTCACTTACGTTAGTATGGCTGAATAAGTGCCCAAAAGGTACAGGACAAATGTCTCACTGTGCTCAGGGCCCAGGCAAGTCTCTGTTCTAGGAAGAAGGTGGGGCAACTGGATTCAATTTGGACTCTGCCTCTCACCAGTTGGGGGAGCTGGGGCAAGTTCCCAAACCCTTTAGAGCCTCTGTGGCCTCATCTGGGATGAGGAGGCATTCCTGGGACTCTAATCCAGCTCTGGCTTAAAATCTCATGGGTTTCTCACTACCCTGGGCTGAAACTTTAAGAAGTGAAACAAAACAAATCACTTCTCTTAGGGAAAGATTTTATTTATTCTCCTCATCCAGTCCCAGAGAAATTCCTTGAGCTAACATCATCATATTTCTACCCTACGATGTTGCTAAAGAGCCAAAATGGACCCAATTAGTCTGGAGTAAGAGGACACTGCCCACAGAGGCCATCTGTCACCCCCACGAGCCCCTCCTGCCCCCAAGCAGGTGATGAATGGGTTTACTTTGCACATTCGCTTCTCAAAACCTCCAGCTACAGGAACCCATCAAGTGACATGAGGTAAACACCCGGCACAATCCTGCAGCATGTCCTTTGTCTCACCCAGCCATGGCTTGGCGCCCAGAAATTCTTCATCCAACCTAAACACTGGGCTGTTCCCAAACAGGTGTCATCAGACTCTGAGGACCAGGCCCAACCAGTCTCTAGAGGGCTGCTACGAGGCTCTTCCTGTTTCCAGGCAGACTGATGGGGGCCACCTGACCATAGAAGGCTTCAGTGTTTTTAGGGCTTTGGCTTCAGGTTCTGACTCAAAGCTGAAGGTCTGTGAAAATGAGAGTTAAAGTCACAGAGGGAGGCAATGAAGTGAAGAGCACTATCTGAACGCAGTCCCACCAAAAGTCAATGAGCAAATCAGTCAACAGTGGAGAGGCCTTGAAGCCTGGCTCCCCACTCATTAGCTCCGTGACCCTGGAAACCTTATTCAACTTTTCTCAGTTTTCACTTTTGCAAAATGGGAATGTGTGATTATTTCTAATATTCACGACTGCCCTGAGCACTGTGAGAAGACGTATGTGTGAAACATCCAGCACAGAGAAGGCCCCCGTGAAACATGGCCCTCAAATTTGTTCACTTTGATTCTTTGTTTCATGAGCAGAGGGCTCAGTTCATGGAGGTCAGCCCTCTGTGGGTTTTCTCTATGGAGCGATCTCACTCCTCCCCTCTGCGGTGAAACCCCCTTTGCAAAATTATAACTGAGAAAATTATGACAGTGAAAGAAATCAGACCTAACAAATCTATCTTGCCTCTAACCCTTAAGCTGTCCTTGTTCATTCCTGGGCATAGGCTGAACTAACTTTGGGAAGGAATTCAGTTCATGGTTTGACTCTGAAACAAAATTTATAACAGCCCTTTCCTGAAAAGACCCCCTTCTTGTCTGGGGACCAGTCTGCCTTTGCAGGACTAACAAATTAGCTACAAGATTAGAAATTGGCCGGGTGCGGTGGCTTATGCCTGTAATCCCAGCACTTTGGGAGGCCCAGGTGGGTGGATCACGTGAGGTCAGGAGTTCAAGACAACCCTGGTCAACATGGTGAAACCTCATCTCTACAAAAATACAAAAATTAGCTGGGCGTGATGGCAGGTGCCTGTAATCCCAGCTACTCGGGATGCTGAGGCAGAATTGCTTGAACCCAGGAGGGGGAGGTTGCAGTGAGCTGAAATCGTGCCACTGCCCTCCCGCCAACAGAGTGAGACTTCATCTCAAAAAAAAAAAAAAAAAAGAAAGAAAGAAAGAAAAGAAACTACAGTTGAGGGGTCAAGCAGCCTCTGGCTCTAAGAGTCTGAACCTCCCCAAATTGCTCCTGGAGGTAACATCACTATTGTAAAACCTAAGAGCAGTGCTTGAGATATTTTGCAGACCCTGCACTTGATGGATCAGCTGATACCACCCAGACTGGTAATCTGGCCAAACCAGTTCTGCCATCACATACAGGAACAGAAAACAGCATGAAAATCTCACTTCCACCCCCTGTGATTCCATCTCCAACCTCACCAATCAGCACTCCCCACTTCCCAAGCCCCTACCCGCCAAATTATCTTTAAAAACTGATCTTCGAATGCTCAGGGACTTGAGTAATAATAAAACTCCAGTCTCTCGAACAGCCAGCTCTGTGTGAATTACTCTGTGTGAGTTACTCTTTCTCCATTGCAATTCGCCATCTTGATAAATCCGTTCTGTCTAGGTAGCGGGCAAGGTGAAACCACTGGGAGGTTACAGTGGGATTGACACAAGTCAGAAAGTCCCCATCAATGATTTATGAGTTCACTGTTGGCCTCTTGGATCAGAAGCCAGGAATTAAGTCTACTTTGATTTTTACATTGAACCTGCCCAGAAGTGTCTATAAATGTTATAGTTAGAACAATGTGGATCAGAAAAGCTAGGCAGACATTTTGGTGGATATAAGTCATTTTGAAATCATGTATTCTCTCAGCATCCATTCAATATCACTACTTAGTAGATTTTTCTTTTAATATGCCACCAGTTTTAAAATATTGTTCTTAAGGGGAAAAAAACACTAATGGACTATAATTATCCTGAATCTTCCATTCAGAAAAGCAAAATATTTACAAACATGGTGTGCTAACCCTGAGAAGGATGACTCACACCTGGGGTTGCTTTGGGATTTTTTTTTTTTTTTTTTTTTGGATGTGACATCTAGTGGTTGGTGAAAAAACAGCCATCAAAAACCAGGTAGAGAGGTAGAACTTCGCCTGATTCACTCCCACTGGATGGGAATATTTTTTAAGTTTGTTAATTTCTAAATTGAACTATTCACAGGAGATGAAAAGCTATCTGCCAGAATAATTTTTGACATTAATTTATATTTTATTCTCTGTGATTCCCACCTCCACTTTACACTCAATTCTAAGCAAATAACCAGGTAGCTAAGTCTGTGGTCCCCTCCTATCTTCTGTAAAATCTTAAACTCAATGAAAAAATTATGCTGGTGAGTGAGCAGGTGCTGGGAGGAAGGAACAGAGGGTGCTGACTGCCTTTGAAGGAGAAAAGGGAGACATACCCCCAGAGGGCAAGAATTCCAAACTGAAGACAGGTTCCTCTGAGGAGCACTGTGCGGCCTGCGATGTAGCAGGGTGGAGGCAGGACCTCACAAGGGTGACTACAGGAGGCCCCAGTATGGGAGCACGCCTGGCACACAGGGTCCTTGTGTGTTGACTATGGCAGATACACAGCAAAGCCACCAACACTACTGCAGGGAGCCAAACTGGGACACGCAGGTCCATGGTACCCAGTGTAGACCAGTGAGCCACAGCTGGGCTTTTCCCTCCCTCCCACTCTGAGCTGCTCTGATTCCTAGGACATTTGTGAGCCTTGGGAACAGGAAGCCCTGGAAAAACTCTTTGAACTTTCTGACAACTTTTGGGGATAGTATTTTGGAATAAGATTAAAATTGAGTTTTAGAAAATTAAGGCAGATGATGTGTCTTGCAGGCCTAGGTATAGGGGCTAAAATTTCTACCTAAAGGCTCTCCTTGCCCCATAAGGCTTCTATTCCCACTTTAGTCCTCACTCACAAAGTTCATGTCATTCAAGACTCTACAAAATTAAGATTCTTGGTTTTATTGCCATTGAATTATAATTAACGAATTTATATATCAAATGTGATTGCCAGAGTCCAGCTTCCTCCTTTCAGTCAGGTGGAGCTGGTGGGATATGCAGATCTCCTGGAATGTGTTCAACACACCACATTCATGACTATCACCCCAACATCCCTGCTAACCCAGATCTCTGGGAGCAGGGAAGGTAGAAAGAGCACAAGGTATTGTTTTTAACTTTTTTGGAAGTAATTTCTAACTTACAAAAAGTTGCAAAAACAAAAATAATACAAACAATATCCATACACACTTTACCCAGATTCACCTACTATTAACATTTATCTCATTTGCTTTTCTCCCCCTTGCCTTCTCCCTCCTCCCCCTGCATATATACGTGTGTGTGTGTGTCTGTGTATCTGTGTGTGTGTGTGTGTGTAGTGAATAAATTTAATTTAATTTTTATTTATTTTTCTGAACCATGTTAAGATAAGTTACATACATTATGGCCTTTTACCCCTAAATACTTAAGGTTCTATTTCCTAAGAATAGAGATAGCACACTACAATTATCAACCTTTTATATTTACACTGATACAGTACTTTTATCTCCCATACACACTCCAGTTTTGTCAACTGATCTAATAATATCCTTTATAGTACTTTTTTCTCCAGGCGGAATCCAGTCTGTGGTCAGCAATTGCATTTAATTGTCATGCCTCTTTAGCCCTATTTAACAGGAGCATTTCTAGCAGCCTATTCTTGTCTTTCATGACATCGAGATTTTTTTAAGAATACACCCTCCCCCCAACACTTTTTTAATAAGAGAATGTTCCTCATTTTATGTGTGACTGATGTTTCCTTGTGATTAGATTGAGGTTTTGTATTCTCAGCCAGAACTCTGCATAAACAATGTTTCCTTCTGGGGCCTCACATCTAGAGGCACACAATATCAGTCTCTCATAAATAATTCTCATTTTGATCACCTGGTCAAGGTACTGTCAAATTTTTCCTTAATATTTCACTGTCTTATTTTCTCCCCTGCAAGAGTCTTTAAGGCCATGCAAATATCCCACCCTTTATGAAAATTCCACCCACCCCCCAGATAGAACATCCATTGATGATTCTTGCCTGATCTGATCTTTACCACGATGGATGCAAAATTATGATTGTTGAAGCTCTGCAGGTCACTAGGGTGCCGGTACCTCTGTATTTCAAACAACTGAGAACCACTAGCTAGAGAATTCCTAAAACAATGACAGGTGCTGAAGATTTTATGTAGAGGAGTTATGCAAGATAATGTTATAGGTATTTATCAAAGAAGGAACAGAACCCAACATTTATCAAGCACCTACTATTAATATATCCAAGCCCTTCACATACATTATCTCGATGAACCTTTATGGCCACTCTTTGAGGTAGGTATTCTTACTGCTTTTCATAGGTTAACGCATTGAGGCTCAGAGGGATTAGTTAACATGCTCAGAGTCACACATCTACCAAGTGACTACACTGAAATGTAAACCTAGTTCCATCTGACTTAAAAACCAATGCCTTTTAGGCTCTGCTATTTTCATGGCTAGCTTCTGGTTCTCTCCAAAATGGATCCAAGTGTTAGGTCTACTCATCAAACTGAGTGTCCACTGGGATGGGAGACATCACGCAGGAATACTCCATGCCATCCAGAACTTTGGTTGGATGCAGCCCATGTGCAATGCTCAAGTAGTTGCTGATGAAGGCCACCAGCAATTATCCAAATAGATTCACTGGATTCAGTACCCACACTAACCCGTTTTTCTTTCTGTCCTGGAGTTGATGAATCAAGATGTCCCATGCTTCCACATTGTCTGAGCCTATCATGGAGCCAGAAAACAACCAATCATATGGCCTGGTGAAAGTTCTACCGAGAAGCTTCTTGAACTTCTCCTTTCCTTTTCAAGAAGGCTTTCCCAAAATGCCCAAACAGATACTTTTTTGTTCCCCCAGTTTCGCACTATAATGTCCTCTATTGTTTTTCAAGCCAAATTACATTTCCCTTTGGAATCTGGAATGGCTTTGCCAAGAAGCAATGGCAACAGTCCAGTTTGTGATGGAACTCACTCAGATATATAAAATTAAGGGTAGTAATGAGTTCAAGCAGTTAACAAAACAGAAAGGGTGGCCACTCCAGAGACAGCAACCTTAGCAAGAAAGTAGTAAAAGAGAAGGGAATTTATTTCACTAGCACCTTGTGCTGTCTTACTACCCCTTAGTCCAGATATTTATAATGCTACTAACATGTAATGAGCAATCTTGGGCAGTGCACCTACAATCTCTCTCAGATGATGAGGTTTGAGTGAAACTGCTCTATCCTTCGGCTCCAGGGGTGGCCACCTGATTCAAACCTGGCCAATGCATGCATCCCACTGTCCCCCAGCCATAGTGATTGGTTCAGGGATGGGCACACGATCCAATTCAGGCCAACAGGATTCTGTCATAGACTTAAAACTAGAATAACAGGAAGAGAAAAATGTTCTTTCTCTTTTAAGTACAATGTAACGGACGCCACTATATAGACAGAGTTTGCCTGAGAGTAAAGCCAACACAAAAGAAAGTAGAGCCAACAGATAGAAAAAGAGAGACAGGGAACAAATGTGAGGGCCTAATTTGAGTCACTAAATCCAACTATGCCAAAGCTAGGCTACTTTTTAGTTTCTTTCTGTTTCATGAGTCAATAAATTAGGATGTTCACCAAAATCAGTTCAGTTTAGCCCTTGTTACTTGCAACCAAAATAATCCTAACCAACAGAGACATATACGTATCCAAATAGCTTTACAGTGTGTCAGATTGGTAGCTTTCAGAAATGAGGAACACGTGGTATTAGGCATGTTCACAGAAGAAAGACATCACTTCCAATGGAGCAATTGGGGAAGGCTGCATGGAAGAGGTGGTATTTGGACAAGCTCCCAATGAATTTCTAGGAACATCTGGAAGACCTCCCCTACAAGGTGGGAAGCCGGGTGGGGGTAAGAGGGAAGGAGAATAATACCAATGAAGATGATCAAGAGCAGCAAAGGTGTGCAGTGTTTAAAAGCAAATTCCAGACATCATTTCACGAACAAAATCTTCAGTATTTATCTCAAACAGATAGACTGTTTTAACATAAACACAAGACCATTCTGACACTCAACAAAAAATAATTCCTTAATAATATCTAATAGCCAGTCTATGTTCAACTTTCTAGTGGTGTCCAATGTGTATTTCACATTTGTTCAAATCCTGATGCAAGACAGGCACCAGAGGGTTTGAACAGTCAGATTTACAAGATCAATCTCAAAAATTTACAAGTGACAAACCTTTCGAAGGTAGGTAAGTTAGGAGGTGACAGCCATGATCTTAGTGAGAAACATGGAGGGAGAAGAGGCTGTAGAGATGGAGAGAGGGGTGCATTTGAAACTATATAGGAGATAAAGTCTTCCTACAAGGGAAGGAATCAAAGGTGAGGAATCAAGGATGACAAATAACTTTCTGATTAAGGTGAAGGCAGAGTGAGGAAGTAGCACCATTAGCAGAAGCAGAAAGAAGACTTGGAGAACAAATTAATCAATTTAAGAAATCGTTTTTTGGCCAGGTGCAGTGGTTCACGCCCGTAATCCCAGCACTTTGGGAGGCCAAGGTGGGCGGATCACGAGGTCAGGAGATCAAGACCATCCTGGCCAACATGGTGAAACCATGTCTGTACTAAAAATACAAAAATATTTTGCCAGGCATGGTGGCGGGCACCTCTAGTCTCAGCTACCTGGGAGGCTGAGGCAGGAGAATGGCGTAAACCCTGCAGGTGGAGCTTGAAGTGAGCCGAGATCGCGCCACTGCACTCCAGCCTGGGCGACAGAGTGAGACTCCATCTCAAAAAAAAAGAAAAAGAAAGAAAAGAAAAAAAGAAATCGTTTTTTGAGAGTCTGCCATAAGCCCTGGAACCCAGCTGAGAACAAGTGGGACAAAATCCCTGTCCTGTAGTCCCAGCTACTTGGGAGGCTGAGGCAAGAGAATCGCTTGAACTGGGGAGGCAGAGACTGCGGTGAGCCGAGATCGCACCCCTGCACTCCAGCCTGGCAACAGAGTGAGACTCCGTCAAAAAAAAAAAAAAAAAAAAAAAAAAAATCCCTGTCCTTCAGAGCTTACATGCTAATTGATGGGTGAGGGAGAGGAATAAACAACAAAATACAAATTTGGCAAATAAAAATAATTCAGATATGCTATGAATGAATTAAAATCCATCATGTGATAGATAAGGTCCGGGGCCAGGGGTAAGAGTTGGACTTCTTCAGACAGAATGGTCAATGCAGGCCTCTCTGAGGTTCTGGCATTTGAGCAGAGACCTGAACCAGGAGGTGGAGCTAGCGGTGAGGATGAACACTCAAGACAGGGGACAGTGCAAAGACAGAGTGCAAATTAGCTCCAACAAGAGTGTCTTAGCCTCAGTCCTCAGATGCCAAGACAGGATTAAAGGTGCAAGGATTTCAGAGGTGCAATGCCTGTGAATAAAGTGGGTGGCGGGGGCGCTGAAGAGGCTGGAAGAGGAAGAGAAAATTGGGTGAAAGCTCCCTAGGCCACCTGGCATTCTCATGGTCTAGCAAGGCTGTCTGGAAGCAAAGTCAGCAGTCAGAGTTCAGAGTGTCCCAGGAACTCGCCTGCCTCAGTTTCCCTGCCACCTGGCCAAGCCCTGACAGGCAGGGCCTCGACCCAAAGCCCTGCACAGTGGCAGCCCCTGGCCAATGACCCTCCCCGTTGTTAGAGACCCAACCCTGAGCAAGGCTGAGTGCAAGGAGACCAGGTCAGAAAGGAATGCAAAGGCCCTCTGGCAGTCTGAGATTAGGAGATTTTAACTTAAGGGCAGAGAGGGAGCACGTCTAAGGGACAGTGGGTGGAGCTGTTCCGTGGGCCATGGCTCTGGAGTTTGGGAGACGTCTCCAGGAATCTGTGGCGCACAGGTGGCACAAACACCTCAGAGGGAATGGGAACATTCGGAACCTGTGGAGTGAAAAGAGGGGGCACCTCCATGTAAGGAACAGATGAAGAAAGGGGAGCCAGGTAGAAGAGGGTGACCCATCAAGCCCTGGGGCCAAGGAAGGCTTCTGGAAGAAGGCAGAAGTGGTCTTTCCCTCAAACTACAGAAAATGCAGCCTCTCTCTCTCTCTCTCACACACACACACACACACACGCTCTCTAACAGCCCAGCAAATGACAGCACCCCAACAAAGTAAGCCTCTTCTCCAGCACCCCTGACAGCGACAGGGAAGCCATGGAACATCACAATGAGATGAAACCCCCTCAGAAGTCACTTCTTTTTCTCCTGGTCACTGCCTCATTTCTCTGTCCAACCAGGGCCGTGCATGCCTCGACCACAAACCACAGTTATGACCCCTCTACCCATGGAGCGCATAGGCACTTTACAGGTATTATTCTTTATAATAATCACAGCCCTCCTAGGAATTAGGGATTATTCTCCCCATTTTACAGAATTGAAAACAGGCTCAGAGAAGCTTAGTGAGGATGACTGTGCTGAAAGTGACACTCGTGACCTTTGGTGAAGGAAAAGTCAGGCTGGCACCGCTAGCAGGACCAGCCACTAGGTGCAGTGGTCACAGGGCAACGTCGGGGTTTACCCACCAGTCATGCGGGTCACACCAGGCCTGGAACCTAAATGTGGAGGTCCATTCCTAAGCCCAGCCCCAAGGTACTTAGCCTAAGTCCTGATGTCAGGAATTGAAGTTCAGTTCAGTCTTGAAGTTTCTGAATGGTTCACTGCTGCATTTTCCAAAAGTCTCAGTGGCTCACTGTGGTCTGGTGACTACAGGGGCAGGACTTGGAGACAGACCTGGGTTTAACTGCTGTGTTGGCCCCATCACTTACTGACCCCTTGGCTGTGAGCAAATCACCCACATCTCCTGCCTCAGTTTCTCTACTATAAAATGAGACTAATGATAACCTCTCTTTCTAGAATGATAGGAGGATTGAATAATATATATAAAGCATAGCACATAGAGACACAAGAAAAACAAAGTAAGGGCTCTGTACTTATTTATTTCTACTTTCCTTGTTCCAAAAGAGATTTAAGGCTGCTGGTGCACAATAAATATTTGTTAACTGAATAAATGTAAAATAGAAAATAGAGACTAATGAGCTTGATCTCCCATAGAGAGGCTCAAAGAGAAAATGAGGGGAAATTGCCTACGGTGAAATTCATTAGGTTGTTTTTCAAATCAATGATTTGAACTCCAGCCTTTCACTGGAAGGAAAAAATGAATTTATTATAGTTTTTAGGTGCAGTTAGGATAATAGGTAACATTCCAAATAATATGCCTCTTTTCACTAGTTAATAGCATTGAACGTTACATCCCCATACCCCTTTTCTTCCTGGGTCCTCAAATGCATGCATATGAAAGAATTCCTGAATGCTGGCCAGGGAGGGGGCAAGAGAGATCAAGGGACCAGCTAGCTAATTTATTATCAGAGTAACTGATAATAAATTATTAGTTCTTCTGACTTGGACAGAACCTCTCACAACTTATGAATTCTTTACCATGAGACCTGAAACAGACAGTGAGCTATAAAACACAAGTCGCTCAAACTGATTTCATGTTGTCACAACAGCTGTGGCAGTAGCAGCACAGAGGCCTTCTTAAAGATGCCCACTAAATGTTCACCATAGTGTTGTTTATAGTTACAACACAGGAAGCAACCTCAATGTTGCTCAATGAAGACCGCCTTAAACCAGTGCTTCTCACACTTCAATGTGACATGAACTACCTGAGGATGTCGTGAAAACAGCAGATTCCAAGCCAGCTAGGGGTGAGATGCTGCTTCTAGGTGAGAATAGTATCCACAGACCACAATTTTGAGTAGCAAAACCTTGGTTAAAATAACCAGTAATAAGTTTATACTGGAATAATGTACACCTCTTAAAAATGATGATGTGGATCTGTATATAGGCATATAGAAGGGAGTGTAGGATATATTGTTTTTTGATGTGTGTGTTTGTTTTATTTTGATTTTTCTGGTTTATTCTTTTTAGATGGAGTCTCGCTCTGTCACCCAGGCAAGAGTTCAGTGGCACAATCTCAGCTCACTGCAACCTCTGCCTCCCGGGTTCAAGTGATTCTTCTGCCTCAGCCTTCTGAGTAGCTGGAACTACAGGCACACACCACCATGCCTGGCTAATTTTTGTATTTTCAGTAGAGACAGGATTTCTCCATATTATCCAGGCTGGCCTCAAACTCCTGGCCTCATGATCCACCCGCCTCGGCCTCCCAAAGTGCTGGGATTACAGGTGTGAGCCACCATGCCCAGCCTTCTTGTTTGTTTTTTAAGAGAGAGCGTCTCACTTTGTTGCCCAGGCTGGAGTGCAATGGTGCAGTCCTAGCTCCCTGCAAGCTTGAACTCTTGGGCTCAAGGAATCCTTCCACCTCAACCTCCTGAGTACTGAGTAGCTAGGGTTATAGGCATGCATCACCATGTCTGGCTAATTTTTTTTTTTTTTTTTTTCAGAGATGGGGTCTTGCTATGTTGACTAGGCCAGTCTCAAACTCCTGGCCTCAAGCAATTCTCCTGCCTTGGCCTCCCAAAGTGCTGGGATTACAGGTGTGGTATTGTTAAGTGATAAAAGTAGGGCATCCAACTGAAAAGTTAAGGATTTTAAAACAGAGTATAAAATAATATGTATATTATAGTTCTATTTTACATGCAAGTGTTTGCATGTAAAAGAAAAAAATCTAAAATAATATACTCCAAAATCTGGCAGTATTTATCTCTAGGTGGTGAAATTTAGAGGGATTTCATTTATTTTTCTTTTAGTGCAACTGTATTTTCTTTCCTTCTTTCTTTCTTTCTTTTTTTTTTTTTTTTTTTTTTTTTCCTTTTTACAATAAACAAGTAGCACTGGGTGATATAAAAGGAAAAACCTGCAAGAGGTTATAAGGCCCAAGAAAATGCTTTTTCTCTAGATGATTGCATAAGAATATATATACACAATCAGTCAAGAATAGAAAAATATGAAAGGCTTCTCAGGAAGTCAAACTAATTTCAAATATGACTACTCCACCCACCAAGGTAAGGTACCCCAAAGGCCGTTAGAAAAGGAAGTTGGTTTCCAGTGGCTTGCTGTGAAGAAAGGACTTTGAACAGGACAAGTTGAAACTCCACATGTAAGGAGCTAGTTGGGAATAGTGAAGAAGATAGTGGCTGGCCTAGAGGCCCAAGGCACCCCAAGCCTCCGGACAGGGGCTGGATGCTGTGCCCCTAGAGATCTGGGGAGCGTATCTTTTGGGGCACGAGGATCCACAGTGCAGAGGGCTTTGGAGCATGTGGGATCCAGATTCAAATTCCAGCTTTACCATTTACCAGCTTAACCACCTTGTGCCTCTGTTTCCTCAAATGCAAAACGGACATACAAAGAGAGCTCTGCGACCAGGCATGGTGGCTCATGCCTGTAATCCCAGCACTTTGGGAGGCCGAGGCAGGCAGATCACCTGAGGTCAGGAGTTCGAGACCAGTCCAACCAACATGGTGAAACCCCGTCTCTACAAAAAAAAAAAAAAAAATTAGCTGGGTCTAATGGTGGGAGCTTGTAATCCCACCTAGTCAGGAGGCTGAGGCTGGAGAATCACTTGAACCCAGGAGGCAGAGGTTGCAGTGAGCAGAGATAGCACCATTGCACTCCAGCCTAGGTGACAGAGTGAGACTCTATCTCAAAACAACAACAACAACAAACAAACAAAGAGGGCTCTGCTGAGGGTCACATGAGATAACTTTTGAGAATTGTTCCACAATGTCAGCCACCTTGGGCAAGCCTTCTGGACAGTCTAATCTACTTGACAGGGGTGGAGCCAGTGGAAAGAGTTTTGCTTTTTGTTTGTTTTTTAACTTCAGCACATATTATTGTGCTAAATTAGATACACGTTATTTCCTTTAGATAATTTCATATGAAGATGTAATCCCACACTATTCTAGAACAGATAAACAATAAGAGATATCATTTCTTACAGAAAAGTGTACGGGAGAAAAATTTAAAAATAAGAATATTTAATCCAGGAACACAATCATATCCAAAATAGGAATAGTGCTGTAAGTGGGTAGTTTTTACTAGAAGGAAATCTACTACATTGGAAGAAGATATAGTAGCAGATTAGTTAGTAGAAATTCAGTAACGTTCTTGTGAAAATGTCGAAAACTAACAGCCCCAGAAGAACTTATTGACAAACAGACAAAACAGGATGAAGTTCACACACCTGTTACAGGTTTTGCACCATCCCTCCCAGCCTTAGCAACAGGGCCTCCACCTTATGATAATAATAATAATAATACATGAGGCAAATGCTTGCAAAGAAAATGAACACAAGCCAGAGGGGCAGCCTTGTGGTCTATCTACTCCACCTTGGAGAACATCCACAGAGGCATGCAGCAGGACTTTTTGCTGCGAATACAGGAAGACACCATGAAGGGAAGTCTTTGGGGAGATAAACTGGGTTGTCTTGCTTAGGAACTCCTGGGGTGCTGCAACCCATTGTTTCTGCCATTGCATTAGTTACAATAAATGCCAATAAGTCACCCCCACTTTGTCTCACCTGTTCTCATCAGCAGCAGCTCAGCCTTAGAGGGACGTTGCCTGAGAAATGAGGAAGCTCATTAACTTGGGTCAGTAGATTGGACAATGTAGCACCTGTAGACCTTGAATCTTAAGATGCCTTGTGTGATCAGCCAGGGAAATGAAAACTAATCAGGAGGG
The DNA here is from genome assembly GCF_002776525.5 of Piliocolobus tephrosceles. Taxonomy (NCBI): domain Eukaryota; kingdom Metazoa; phylum Chordata; class Mammalia; order Primates; family Cercopithecidae; genus Piliocolobus; species Piliocolobus tephrosceles. The sequence goes on from NC_045441.1 coordinate 50,858,666, forward strand.
TGAAACTGCAATGGGGTCCTCAATGAATAGTGAGGAGGCACAGCCAGGCAGGCTGAGGCCCAGACTCAATGGTAGCCCGTGCAGCCGAGCTTGACTGTCCTGTGCTGGGAAATACAGCTGGCCTAAGAAATGATTAAATCCTCACACAGCCAGGACAAACATTCCAACCATCCCACCAGGCTAGATCATCTATCTACATATACATCCATTTGCTCCACAAGGGAAATTCAGGGGAAAAATGACTTCTCATTGAACTAATGAAGATGTCGTTCTCCCACTTAAGTGAATCCTAGAAACTCAACACTCATTTGCACAAATCAATAGAGTCTCAAAGCTGAAGTTCATTGACTTCAGTGAGATTTATTATGCTGTAAAAACTTTGACTTTTGACCAGCAAAATATTAAAAATAAAGTTGCCTGTGTCACTCTTGGCTATCCAATCAACGGCCATTCTCCCTTCAAAGACTAGCAAACAGAATTCTATGTTTGGGTGCAATGGACCAGTCCCATGAAATAACTTATGATTGCTCTAACTCAATAATGACACCCCCTTCCACTAAGCCAATGATTGATTTAGAAGTGTGCATGTGACCCAGTTCTAGTCAATGAGATTTGAGGAAATAATTGCTGAAGCAGCCATATTGCCACCATTAAGCAATGAACTGGAAAACAAAAGCTGAGAATTGCAGAGCTATTCTTATTGTGCATAAATATTGAATGTGACAAAGGAAAAGAATGCATTAAGCAAAAAGAAACAGGTCTATACTATAATATTAACAAGCATTTATTAAGCATCTACCATAGGCTTAGTTAACCCTATGATACTGGGTATGGAATAATTATCAACCTCTATAGCACTGGCTTTACTGGCTTTAAAATGGAGATGGAGGTGATGGTGTTTCAGGTTGTTAAAGAAGTGCTCTAGTTACTGGTGATGAAGAAATCTATTTCAGCTAGGACATACCCAGGACGTGACTTCCAGCACAGCACTCAAATAACATTAGTTGCAAAAAAGAAGAGTAGTTACAGTCTTAGCAATGACAGACATAGGACAAAGAGTGCCCCAGTGAGAGGGCAGACAGTAGTGTTCAGCCTCTCATATCAGTCCCCTAAACCAGGAAAATAGGCAGCCAGCAGTTTGCAAAGCATATTAGAGAAAAGCAAAGATGTCCATTAAAATGAATTGAAAAAGTCTTGGTCCTATGCTTTGAGCAAATGTATTAACATAAACCAAGAACTTCCTGTAATTACAGCACTTCTGAAGTAAAAGTATGGCTGGGCTACCCCAAAGGACAGTCATCCCACAACTATCTACTTAGCCACAGTAGACACAGGGTTATCACAGTAAGGGTAAGTGGATTCACAGTAGACATAGGGTTATCACAGTAAGGGGAACTGGAACTCAATTTCAGACCCCACTGGACTTCCTTCATTGCATTTGTTTGTTAGGGAGACAGTATTCACTTCAGGGCTCAGGTGACAGGACAGATGAGCACGGGGGTTTTCAGAAGAGGAGGTCCATGAGAACCAGAGGGTAAAGTTTGCATTTTGCCTTCAAAGACTTGTACACCCATTTGTGGGGGTACCGCAGCTATAGGTGTGTCTACAGTCAGCATGATGCCAACTGACTCATTACCAAAATCAGTTGTGTCAAAACCATAAATGTGGCAGCCTCGTTCAGAGAAATCAAATGTAAAAGTGTTTTAAATTTAAAAGCACTGAGTGATTTTTAAATTGTGCTTGAGGTTAAATTGTTCCCTCACCTTGTTGAGTTCCTGAGAACAATGTAGTTAGAGTATCAATCTCGCTGCTGCATCTTTTCTAGAGATCTCAAAGCATGACTTGAGTATCATTCTCATTACAAAAGAGGAGAATGGAGGACTGCTTGGGCAGAAACATGCACCAGAGGACAGCAGGAAAGCTTGGAGATAGTTAATTTTAAGAGAGCTCTAGAACTAGAAGGGATCTTAGAAACATCTAGTATAACGTCTCAAACATTTTTAGCAGTAGAACCTTTTATTCAAATGGAATTTTACACAGAACCCCAATATGGATATAATGGCATTTAATTAGCACAGTTTTTTAATTTAATTTTTTTTTTTTTTTTTTTTTGAGACAGGATCTTGCTCTGTAAGCCAAGCTAGAGTGCAGTGGCATGATCACAGCTCACTGCAGCCTCAAACTCCCAGGCTCAAATGATCCTCCTACTTCAGACTCCCCAGCACCTGGGACCACAGGTGTGCCCCAGCATGCCTGGCCTTTTTTTGTTTTGTTTTGTTTTGTTTGTCTGTTTAAGAAATAGGTTCTCCATATGTTGCCCAGGCTGGTCTCAACTCCTGGATTCAAGGGATCCTCCCACCTCAGCCTCCCAAAATGCTGGAATTACAGGTGTGAGCCATCACACCTAGCAGATAGTTTATTTTTCAAGTGAAAACTTTCATATTATAAAGTGTGTCTGCAAGACCAATTAGATGCTTTGTTGGATGTGAAAATTTCAAATCAGGGGTTAAGGATTATTGTGACTAGATCAGCTTCAGCATCCATTGTATTTCTCTGTTGTATGTTAGTTACACAGAATCGAGAAACTTCTGATTGGTAAGTAGGGACAAACTTGAAAGTAGGGATGAGCTTCACCACTCACCCTGCAATCTCAGGACACTTTTCAAAGAAACTGAAATCACAGGAGAAGCTTTATTCCAAGATGAACCAGAAAAATAGTTCATCCTGCAAGATAAATTAACATGTTTACAGTTTGCTAATGTGCTTTAAAAATTGATATGGTTCATAAAGCAAGGGCATGCATATAATGTTTAAGTACAAATATATTTCATGACTGATGGGTGAATCAAATGTTTGCCCAATTTCTAAAGTAACCCTACAGGTCGCTAAGATTCTGCAGAACCATCTAGAACACACTGATTGAATTAAATTTCCTCTTTTTATAGATAAAGAATTTAGGTCCAGATTGGAGAGATTATTGCTCGAAGTCACACAGTTAGCGGTGCATATCTAGGACTAAAACCCAGAACTTTTTACCCAAAATCTACAGGGGCTTCCCCTAAAGATGCTGCAGTTCTATGCAAAAATGTTCTCTTTTATATAGATGACTTTTCTACTGTTAGCAAAGAAAGTAAGCTCACACATTTCATCAGATGAGACCTTGAACACATTGACGTGTCTTTCCAAGCTAATGAGGAAAAAAAGAAACTTCTCAATAAAAACTTCTCTGCAGGATGCCCACACCCAGCTCCTACTGACATCAGTGGCTCTGGTGAGCCAAGCAGGCTCCTGATGAGCTTGTAGGCACATCACCTGCATAGTCACTCACGCTAGTGACCACTCTCTCCATGGCCTATACTTTGCACTTCCTCAGTAAATCTTGCTGAACAAAAAGTGAGAAGCTTTTATGTTCACAAAGGCACATTTTAGAGAAGAGTTTGACATCAAACAAATACCAGCAGCAGGAAAACAGCTCAACCTCCTTTCCATATCCAGCCTCTACCTAAAACCTCCCCTACCTGCAAGTTAGCAGGAACATCAGGGAATACAAAATAAAACCAAAAACAAACAAACAAACAAAAAAGCCTTAAGTCTTTCAGGTTGACCCTGCAAACAGGTCCTGGAAATGGGTTGTTGTTGCAGAAGGGCAATGTAATTAAGTGAATGTGTAGTTCCCCTTGTGGTTCACTTATGCACGTACTCCTAAACCCCACAACCACAGAGAGTTGATGAATCACTTGCTCTTGTATTTAACTGAATGTCTAAGACAAGGTATCATTCCCATTGCTGAAAATATCCAGCAAATTCATTAACAGGATGACATAATACAGAAGCATGCTCACTTAGTACGACCCTGTAACTGTAGATATCAGCTCATCGAGTTTAATTATTAACTGCAAGATAGGTAAAACTCAATATCCAATTTATAAAAATGCAAACATATTCTCATTTATTTTGGGTATAAATGACCATAGCGTAAGTAGAAAATTGTATCACAATACTACTCCTGATACCAACAATAGCTATTTTTGTTGATTATTTACCATATAACAAGCACTGCTATAAATACTTTACATGTATTAGCTCTTTAATTTTCACTATAACTCTAAGAAATAAGTACTATTTGTCAGCCCAATTTTACAGCAAAGCAAACCGAGGCAAAGACAAGAAATGAGGTATTAGAAGTGACAAAAACAAGCATAAACAGGATTTGAATGAGTATGTGTTTCTTCCTACCTAGATATTAAAAGTATCTAATCATGACTCAGAAAACACGGAATAAAAATGTGTTTAAACTTCCCAAACATGCAACATCTCCTTCAGCTCTCATGTTAACACAAATTAAGAGGCATTTTCAGCTCTCATGTTAACACAAATAAGAGGCATTTAAACCCAAGAACAAACAGTTTGATTAAATCCTAGATTGAATGGAACCTGAGGATCTAGGAGGGGGCCTGGGTGACTGCAAGAAAGGCAGCTCTTTGCAAGGCTTCTGTGTGATGGTCAGGTGTTGGAGCTCTGGAACCAGAGAGCTTGGATTCCAACCCTGGCTCACCACTTGTGAGCTCTGTGATCTTAAGCAAGTTGTTTAATATTTTCCAAGGAAATAATAATAATAATAACTATCTCACAGGGATGTTGTGAGGATTAAATGAGCCTTGTGAAGGTGTGACATAGCACCTGGTCCATAAGAACCACTCAATAAATATCAGTTACTGTTACTATGACCACTACTACCACCATCTGGAGAAATAACTGGAAATTGAAGCTTTTATAAGACAGAAAGAACAAAATCCTGGCTTTTACAAGACACTTGTGTACTACTTTGCTCTTGGACTTATTTATATGGGGAAAAAAAATCCCTATACCCCATATCCCTCAAAAGCTGCATGCAGCATGGGCGCAGTGGCTCATGCCTGTAATCCCAGCACTTTGGGAGGCTGAAGCAGGCAGATCACTTGAGCCCAGGAGTTCCCAGCCTGGACAACATGGAAAAAACCCATCTCTACAAAAAAATACAAAAATTAGCCAGGCATGGTGGTGCACACCTGTGGTCCTAGCTACCCAGGAGGCTAAAGTGGGAGAATCACCTGAACCTGGGAGGTCATAGTGGCCTTGAGCCACGATCACGCCACTGCACTCTAGCCTGGGTGATGGAGCAAGACCATGCCTCAAAAAACAAAAACAAAAACAAAAAATATCTGCATGCATGCTGTTTTCCAACAATAAGAGACATATGACACTACTCATACATGAATAGTTTATTTAATCTTCTATAAACCCACTTTTACTAAGTCTTCTCAAATTGCCAAAGGGCATCTGGAAATTTTTATATAAGCTTTGTAAAATTAGATATGATGCATCTGGCCCAAGATGGTATAAAGCCACAAGTCCTAAAGCAGATACTTCTGATAAACTGCAATAAAAACATAGAAAAAGATTTTTTTAATAATAACAGAACTAAAACTGACCATACCCTAATACTAGAACCTAGGAGCAACTGACAGGACTAAATTAAAACATGAGCAGCTGAGAATTCAGTTCTTGACACAGTCTGGCTTTGATGAATAAAACAGAGGTCACCAGAGAAAAGGAAGAAAGAGAAATATGCTTCAAAAAACCTCCTCTTTCATTCCTCAGCTTCACGTCTGTTCTCCTATCCTCATTCCTAACTCTATCTCCACCTCTTCCAAATCTAAGCAGAAACCACAAATTCTAGAAAATATAACACTAATGTGGGTAAGAAGAGACTTGATGATAGCACAACACATTTGTCTTAGATAAAGGCAATATACCATCACGATCAACCCTAATAACAACACGTACTGGAAATTGACTTGTCCATGTTCACAATACCAGAGAATCAGGCAGTGGGGAGGAGATAGAAGGTGCCACTTCAGTAGAGCAGGACACACCAATGATGTCCTAATGGAAACAGGAAACTGGACTGGCAGCAGTGCATACCAATATGCCACAAGTGTGAAAAGGGAATTGGATTGTATAGTCAAAAAAAAAAAAAAAGCTGAAACACGGACAGATGGAAATTAAATGCAACAAGTTGCCAAAAAAATGCAGGAGAGAAGGAAGGATTCCAAGAAGATAAAAGTGTGATTACAGAAGTAATATACATATTGGAAACAGGTTTAGAACCAAACTGATGCTATAGAAAATCTATTTAGTAGTGTGGAAAACAGATTCTCCAAGTTCTAGTAGAACATAGAGGGAAAGAACATGGAAATTAAAATGACTCTAGTTGTGGAAGACAAAGACTGGAAAGTCAATATGAGGAAAAAGAGTGTTCCTGAAGGAGAACTCAGAACAAATGGAAAAAAAGTAATAATCAAAGAAATAGTAGAAGAAATTCTTCCTCACCTAAAGACAAACTGCATAAGCAGATCAAATGGGCCTTTAGTTTTCTGAAAAATCCATTAAAAGAGACTCACATCTACGCACATGCTTACAAACTATTTACAAGGACAAGTTTAAAATAAAATTTAATTTAAAAACCTATAAGCACCAAGGCAAATAAACCAGGTTGCCTAGAAAGTATGAAAATTAGTCAGGCTTCAGAGTTCTCCAATGCTGGACTAACTCCAAGGCAATGCTGTCTTAATGCCTATAGCATTTTGAAGAAAAAAAAAGTTATGATCCAGTAATTTTCTGCCACCAATGTATCTGCCATGTTGAAAAGGGATGTTCAGATATACGAGCTCTTAAGACACACAGGAGCTTCCAGAAAGTTTCTTGAATTTGTTGTCCAGAAAGGGGACAAAGTGACTGATAATGAAAAAGAAAACTAGTTTTAAAAGATAAACAATTGGCAGAAAGCTGGATATAAAAGTGGACTCAATGAAAACTGGAGTGAGGATTCTCTGGGGAATGAGAGAAATGTTCTAAAATTGGATAGTGGTGGGAGTGGCACAATTCTGAAACTTTACTAAAAATCATTGAATTGTATACTTAAGATGAATTTATTTTATGGAAAGTTATGCCTCAATAAAGCTGTTTTAAAAACCAAACTCAAATATAAAAACTGATCAAATAGAAAAACCAAAATCAAATACACTAACATAGTGCAGGAAGTAAGCAGGATGACAGAGTGTGTTCAACACTTTTATCACCAGAGGTGCCATTTCACATGTGACTGTCACAATTTGAAAAGGCTGATCAAAGAACATTTTTGAAAATTAAAAATAACTACGACTAGAATATATGTCTTCCAAACATTAGAAAAGATAAAAGCTAAAGAAAATATAGCCCAGGGAGGGAGGATGGGGAAAGATTGGTCAACAGGTACAAAGTTGCACTTAGATAGGAGGAATAAGTCCTGGTGTTCTATTGCACAGTAGGGTGATTGTGGTTAACAATAGTGTATTGTATATTTCAAATAGCTACACAAGAGGATGCTGAACATTCTCACCACAATGAAAGGATCAATGTTTGAGGTGAAAGATTTGCCCATTACCCTGATTTGATCATTATACAATATATACATGCATTGAAATATGACATTGTACCACATAAATATGTACAATTATTTGTCAATTAAAAATAAAATAAAACTTAAAAGAAATATAATCTATATACCAGAAAAGAAAACATAAAGGAAAGAGCAACACAGCATCTTTTAAGTAGAAAATGCTGATATGCCAGAAATAAGAGCAAATATAATAATTATAACAATTACATTAATCTCCTCTATTAAAAATTTTGAAACTATAAACTTGGGTCAAAAAACAAAATACTGTACCTAAAACAAAGTAAAATAAATATATAAGAGCAAAAACCTAATTTCTTGATCTGATGAAAAGTATAAACATTTTGAACTGAGAACGTCATTTAAAATGGTTATTCAACTTTATGTTTATTGCAACAGAAAGGTGACCATGACATATTTGTAAGTGGAAAAATAATGTAGACTACACAACAGCATGCACAGAATGATCCCATGGCATATTGTGAATGTGTGTGTTCATGTGCATGCACACCCAATAGAATATATAAAAGGGATTCACTAAAACAACAGAAGTAGATTTGGGGAGATTTTAATGCTTTGGTCTGGTTGAGTTTTTAACAATGAGAATATAGTATGTTCACACACAGATACACACAGAAGATATTGTAAATTTGTAGAAAAACAGTGGTAAATACCATTTAGTGGTACTTGCCCAATAATTTTATATTGGAAAACAGTAAAATTGATAGTGAATATATAATTCTCATAAATTCCAGAAACAAGTTATAGTGTACTAAAATATATATAAAGCTACAACTGAAATACAAGAAGAAATTCATAAGAACAAATTATATTAGGATAACTCTTTAATAAACAAATTGTCTTCATCAGGTCAAACAGCCAAAAAATAGAGAAAGAGCTAAATAATTGTATTAATGTAATTACTAATCTCGATAATGAGTCTTCATTATATCATTATAACATAATTAAATTAATTTAATAAATACATTGATGATACATATAAAAACAAACATACTCTATTTTTCAGTGCCCATGAAACATGTACAAAAATTGATTTAGAATTAGACCACATAGAAAGTTGCAGTTATGCTCTTGACTACAGCCCTATCAAAAACCCTAAAAATTTTCTATGAAAACTGGCAAATTTAAAGTTCATCAAGAATAAAAATGAGCAAAAATAGCCTGGGCAAAGTTGTTGCTTTGGGAAGCTGAGGCAGGAGGATTGCTTGAGGCCAGGAACTCGAGACCAGCCTGAGCTATACAGCAAGACTGTCTCCACAAAAATCAAAAAATTATCAGAGTGTGGTGGTACACACCTATAGTCCTAGCTACTTGGGAGCCTGAGGCAAGGGGATCACTAGAATCAATAAGTCTGAGGCTACCATGAGCTATGATCATGCCACCATACTTCCAACTGGGCAACAGAGTGAGACTTTTTCTCTAAAAAAAACTTAAAAATAAAGGGGAAATTCCAAAAAAAGACCCAAATGTGTATGTGTATGTAACATTAGTATTATTAAATTAATATTTTAAATCAGCACAGAAAAAAGGGGGTAAATTTACAGAAAAAACAAAATTAAATCTCTATTACGAAATGAATTTTAGATGAAGTAACGATTTAAATATAAAAATAAAACTATAAAGTACTAGAAGAAAATATTGATGCATATTTTCAATGTAGAAGTTTCTCTAAACATGAATTATAAATGAATAAAACTGATTGGCTTATTTAAAAATTTAACATCTGAACATAAACAAGGTTAAAAGGCATATTTGAAAACTGTGAAAATTATTTGCAACAAATATCACAAAGGCTGAATAGATTTAATTTTAATTTCTAATTCTTATATATAAAAATTTCATATAAATTAAAGGAAGTCAGGCCAGGTATGGTGGTTCACACCTGTAATCCCAGCACTTTGAGAGGCTGAGGTGGGAGGATCACTTGAGCCCAGGAGTTCAAGACTGCAGTGAGTCAAGGTGGTGCCACTACACTTTGGGCAACAGAGTGAGACCCTGCCTATAACAAAACAAAACTAAACTAAAGGAAATACCCCAGTAGAAAAACTAGTGAAAGGCAGCAACGTACTACTTATAAAAGAAATAAGTTGCACAGCTAGCACAGGCAGTAGAGCATGAGTCTCTTTAAAGAAATATAGATGCATACATATATTTATTGTGGCACTATTCACAATAGCAAAGACTTGGAATCAACCCAAATGTCCATCAATGATAAACTAAATTAAGAAAATGTAGCACATATACACCGTGGAATACTATGCAGCCATAAAAAAGGATGAGTTAATGTCCTTTGTAGGGACATGGATGAAGCTGGAAACCATCATTCTGAGCAAACTATCGCAAGGACAGAAAACCAAACACCACATGTTCTCCCTCATAGGTGGGAGTTGAACAATGAGAACACTTGGGCACAGGAAGGGGAACATCACACACTGGGGCCTGTCGTGGGGCGGGGGGCAGGGGGAGGGATAGCATTAGGAGAAATACCTAATGTAAATGGTAAGTTAATGGGTGCAGCAAACCAACACGGCACATGTATATATATGTAAAAACCTGCACATTGGGCACATGTACCCGAGAACTTAAAGTATAATTAAAAAAAAAAAAAAAAAGAAAAAGGAAGAAAGGAAAGAAAGGAAAGAAAGGAAGAAAGGAAGAAAGGAAGAAAGAGAGAAAGAGAGAAAGAGAGAAAGAGAGAGAGAAAGAAAGAGAGAGAAAAGTCGGCCAGCGGCAGTGGTTCATGCCTGTAATCCCAGCACTTTGGGAGGCAGAGTTGGGCAGATCTCCTGAGGCCGGGAGTTCGAGACCAGCCTGACCAACATGGAGAAACTCCGTCTCTACTAAAAATACAAGATTAGCCGAGCATGGTGGAACATGCCTGTAATCCCAGCTACTTGGGAGGCTGTGCCAGGAGAATCACTTGAACCCAAGAGGTGGAGGTTGCGGTGAGCCGAGATCATGTCATTGCATACTCCAACCTGGGCAACAAGGGCCTAACTCCATCAAAAAGAAGAAAAAAAAGAAAAGAAATATAGATGGTCAATTAACACATGAACAAAACAGTTTCAATCTCACAAATAGTCAAATAACAGAACAGTTATATGCCTTTTTTTTTTCTTTTCTTTTCTTTTCTTTTTTTTTTTTTTCTTTTTTTTTAAATGGAGTCTTGCTCTGGCACCCAGACTGGAGTGCAGTGGCACGATCTCAGCTCACTGCAAGCTCCACCTCCCAGGTTCACGCCATTCTCCTGCCTCAGCCTCCCGAGTAGCTAGGACTACAGGTGCCCACCACCGCACCCGGCTAATTTTTTGTATTTTTAATAGAGACAGGGTTTCACCATGTTAGCCAGGATGGTCTCGATCTCCTGACCTTGTGATCTGCCCACCTCCACCTCCCAAAGTGCTAAGATTACAGGTGTGAGCCACCGCACCCGGCCTATATGCCATTTTTCACTTAACAAGTTATAACTCCTTAAAGGTTAAAATCCCATGTTCATAACATCAACACGAAAACTCATACCTCATGTGGGGAATTGTAAACTGGCAAGACGTTGGAGAGTGGGAGTGGTTTAGAATGTACATTTCAAATGTGTCAAATATAGTCGATTCTTTCAACTCAACAATTCCTAAGGCAAAAAGGATTTATAAAGATGTGGAGACAATGATAGTTACTGTAATGTTATTTGTGGCAGCAAGAAAGCAGAAAGAACTTGAAACACCCAACAATAGAGGATCAGCTAAATCAATTGTGATACCTTAAAAACTGTGATGAAGAAGAATATTGATATGAAAAGACATTAATTATACATTGTCAGATGGGAAAAAAATAAACCACAATACAGTAATGGTCCCATATTTGAAAAAATAGTAATAAATGTACATATCTACATTCATTAAGCAAAAACAACTTTTTTTTGTTCAGGAAGATATTCACCAAAATGTTAATAGTGGTTCTGTCTACATGTTGATATGACAGGTAGGATTTTTGTATTCTCTTTGCCAATCTCTATTTTATAAATTTTCACACAATCATATGTTTAACTTGCATAATAATTGTTAAAATAGTAACAAGGATAGTAATAACATGCTGATGTTAAGCTTTTTCTCTTTTTGAAGAGCATTGGCATGCTAGTTCTTTTCCTCCTTAGCATGAAAGAAAGCACCATGGATCCACATTAAAAGAAAGATGTGGCTTGCCATCACCCTGAGGGACACTTTCAGTAGGATGATTACAGCTGCTATGACAACAAGGGGAGGATGTGATGTCACATAATGATCCAGTGACTTCAACGGTCCCGTCCCAATGCAGAGCTTTGCTGCCAGCTGGAAATCCAGCAGAGACCTCATTAAGGGCATCTGTTCAGTAATTACTACAAGTTTCCCTCCATCACGCATCCAACTTTGAAAACAGCCCTACCGCAGAACTCCAATGCCTGACTCACAGGGGGCTTTAATCTTCCATTTCTGTAGCGCTCAGACTGACTGCCACCAGAGAACCAGGGTCAAGTTTTGGTGCAGTCAGTAAACACTACCTTGATCAACAGGGACCAGGGCAGGAAGAAGCATCCAGAGGACGTTTATTAACGCCAGCATAGACTAGAGCCTCAAGGCGTTTAACTAAGTTATCTTATTTTGCACCCTCCTAGAACATTTAAATATTGTAATTTCCATTAGAGAAAATCTAATACACCTGTAACCCATAGAAAAGAAGGGCAAATAGGAATGACTGCACAGCAAGCTGGGGAATCAATTGCAAAATATGCATAATGAATTCTCCTACAATGAATATGAAATCCCAAGACCCTATTCACATGGCACTAGCACCAGTGCTCTGCATAGAACAGGGGCAAACTGCTATGGTGGAAGGAGCCAGACAGAACTGGTGTCAAGTCCCAGCTCTATTATTTAACCTCCTAAGCCTCCGTTTCCTTACCTATAAACTGAGAATAATAATGAGTCAAAAGAGTTGGAAAATTAAGCATAAAACTCGGAGCCTAGTACCTAGTATTCCAAAAAAAGTTAGTTCCCCTTGAAAAGTTTCACAGAAAACTAGACAGATATGTCAATGAATTAATTGCTTCCTTATTAAGTCTTAACCAATGCAAGAGTCTCCAAACTGCCCTCTCTCTTGCCACGCCTACTGCTATTAACATCCTCACATATCACACTGTTCTTATACATGGTGTTTTCTCTGTCTAGAATGTTCCCAGAATTTCTCCCTTGTCCATCCCATCCCCAATCTCATCCAGCTCTGTGATTCCTAAACAAGGCACACAGCAGAATCACTTAGAGAGCTTTCTAACAATGCACACGCCAGGCTGGGCACAGTGGCTCACGCCTGTAATCCCAGCATTTTCAGAGGCTAAGGCAGGCAGATCACCTGAGGTCAGGAGTTCAAGACCAACTGGCCAACATGGTGAAAAGCCATCTCTACAAAAATACAAAAATTAGCCGGGCACGATGGCAGGCGCCTGTAATCCCAGCTACTTGGGAGGCTGAGGTGGGAGAATTGCTTGAACCTGGGAGGCGGAGGTTGCAGCAAGCAGAGATCGTGCCACTGCACTCCAGTCTGGGTGACAGAGCGAGACTCCGTCTCACAAATAAAAAGAAAAAAATGCACTTGCCAGGTCCAACCCACAAATATGGAATTGGAATCTTTGGCGCATAGAGCCCAGAAATCCTTAACAAACTCTCCATTTGGTTTTTATGTGGCCAGCCCTGTTGCTGCAGCATTTGAGAACCACTGACATGGCTGATTTCTACTTCTTTAAAACTCTATTCAAAAACTCTCATACATCACTGGTGGAATCATAAAATGGTGCAGACACTTTGGAAAAGTTTGGCAGTTCCCTAAATGTTATATAATAATTTACCATACAACCCAACAATCCCACTCCTAGGAACCTGCCCAAGAGACTTAAAACATATGTCCACACAAAGACATGTATGTAAATATTTATAGCAGCTTTATTCATAATAACCAAAAACTGGAAACAACCTGTGTCCAACAATTACTGAATGGATAAACAAATGTATATGTTCATATAATGGAATATTATTCAAAATAAAACAGAATGAAGTACTTATACATGGTGATGATTACACAACTGTAAACTCACTAAAACTTGTTGAATTGTACTCTTAAAACGGGTAAATTTTATGCTATGTAGATGACACCTCAATAAAGCTGAAGGAAAGGAAAAGAGAAGGAGAAAAGGAAAAGGAAGGAAGAACAGTGAAGGGAAGGAAGGGAGAAGAAGAAGAAAGGAGGAGGGAGGGGAGGAGAGGGGAAGGGAAGGGAGTGATACTGGGGAGAAGAGAAGAGACGGGGGGAGAGGAGGGGAGGGGTGGGGAGGAGAGGAGAGAAGGAGAGAGGAGAAGGGGAGGGGAAGGGAGGGAAAGATCAAACAAGAGTGGAAAAAACTAAGTTCAAGCCTTTGCCAACCCCTCCCCCTGCATTATCTTCATCCTTTATAAATCCCCCAAACAGCACTTGGCCTCAGCATGTTACTTGTCAATGTCAGTTTCCCCACAAGCCCACATGCTTTTCAAAAAAGAGAAAATTATTTAATATCTTCCTATACTTGCAGGGAGGTTAATAGGCACTAACTAATATTTGTAAGAGAATGCAGGAAGGAATGAGTGGTTGATTGAGCTTTCTGCTGAAACACACCATAAGAAACATTCTACCTCTAATAACTTAATACTCAGTTTCCCTCTTATAAAGTCATAAACCCTCTCACTGGGATGCTAAGAGGAGATGCTAGATGTCGCAAAAGTGCTTTGGATTTTTACCCAAGGCATGTCCCACAGGTGTAAGAAGGGCACTTCCTCTGACATGTCCCATGCATAGTCAAGCTCTCACATAACCATTGTAGCATCAGATTCAAATCCAGATCTCTCCACTTCCCTGGATAAGTGTGTTCGTTTCCTCATTCAAAAATGAGAAATTAAATGAGCTAGTGCTCACAAAGCCGTTAGAACAGCGTATAGCAAACACTCAATTACAAAGAAAATAGTAGTATACATGGTGTGTGGAGGGGCTGTGTGTTTGTATATAAAATATATTTGCATATAATTTGTGAGACACCTCTGCCAAAATAGGCCATGCTGTGAAATACTCAGAAAAGTTTCACCTGCCTCATGGGGCATTCAGGATTAGGGAAGCTGATACAAACACAAAAGAGAGCCTAGGCATTAAGTTAGACCAAGAGAGCTGACTAATTTAAAATATCCATATATACAATTAAGTTTTAAAAGCAGGTCCTAGAACAACATGCATGATCCCATTTAAATAGAACTGCAATAGAATATTATGTGGACCAAGGATAGGATATTACCAGAGGTCATCTCTGGATAATGAGGTTTTCTTTCCTGAGTTCCTAAAATGAACATGGATCATTTTTACAGGCAAATAAAATTAATAATGCTATCTTCATTTTGTTAAAAAATGAAGTAAGTAATTAGGAAAATTAAGACAGCCTCCAGCCCCCAAGGACCACCTACTGCTCTGGCAGCCTAAAAGTTTGCCTGGTTTGTTTGAAAGAGAGAACTAATACCCAGAAGGCTACAGGAAGGCCCAGATAGAAAGGAAGAATGCAGGTCACACAGAAATGGCTAGTTATTATTACTACATAATAGCAAGAACATTCAGCAAACACTCACAACTGATTCTCCACAGCATAGCCAGAGCGTGTGTTTATAAACACAAATCTGATCTTGTCCCCTCTCCCTAAAATGGCCAACTGCCTTCCACTGCTCTTGGAGAAAAAAACAAAATCCTCCAGTGGGCCTATAAGGCCTCATATAATCACCTCTCCAGTCTCTTCTTAATGCTCTCACAGCCCTCAATATCCCATCTCCTCCCTCCAGCCACAGGGCCTCTGCACAGGCTGCCTGATCCACCTGGAGGCTCTCCCATCACCTCCCCAACACCCTTCACCAGGGAAGCCAATCCCAACCCCCAGACAGGTTAGATGACCCTGCTGGGCATGACCACAGCACCCTGGCCTTACCATCAGAGGACAAAGTACAGTTATACCAATGTCTGTGGGTCCCACTAGGCTGTCAACACCATGTCATCAGGGCTGGCTTGTTTGCTCACATAGTATCCCTAGTGCCTAACACAATCACTGCCATAAAGAATGCACTGCATAAAGATGGGCTAAGTGAGTGGTTACAGCCCATGTGCAGGCAAGGCACTGCAAAATACGAGTCCAGAGAAAAGCAAAGGCCAGGTCATGGAAGGCCATGGGCCCTACCTGGGAATGTGGGCTTGATCCTGCATCCAATGGGAGTCTCCCTCCTGGGTTTTAAACGGAAGGGCAGCAGGATCAAAAAGCCTACAGACTTTAAATACTAATTAGATGAGGTGAGGGTGGGAATCTGCACAGGAAAAGGAATCTACAATGGTTCCCAGGTTTCTAGTTCAAATGCCCAAACTTTAAAAAATGTAGAAACTGGCCAGGCACAGTGCCTCACACCTGTAATCCCAACACTTTAGGAGGCCCAGGCAGGCAGATCACTTGAGGTCAGGGGTTCGAGACCAGGCTGGCTAACATGGTGAAACCCCATCTCCCAGCTACTTGGGAAGCTGAGGCAGGAGAATCACTTGAACCTGGGAGGCAGAGGTTTGTGTGAGCCGAGATTATGCCACTACACTCCAGCGTGGGCAACAGAGTGAGACTCCGTCTTAAAAAACAAAATGTAGAAACTGGATTGGAGTCATGGTTCTGAAACAAGTCACTCCGACTTCCTGAAGTAGCCGTTTCTCCATCTATGAAATGGAGCTGCTCATAGTTCTCTTTCAGGGGAATTGGTAGCATCCAATGAGCTGATGTTTGGGAATGTTTACCAATAGTAAAGCCTCTCATTATCATCAGCAACATGAGGGCAATGGTTTGCATAATTACCCCCCCAAAAAATAGCCTCCTTGAAATAGTCACTAAGACCAGGCTTACAGTCTTACACAACTGGACTAAATTCTGCATCTTTTAAACACTTTTCACTGTTTTAAACAGTTGGCCTCATGAATGACCCAGACGAGAAAGGAAGAAAATGCATCCTGTTGGAAAACTGGGTTTCCGTGGGGCCCAGCAGATGGTTGGGATCTAGTCTGGCTCAAGTCCTGCTGGCTCCCTCTTTAAGAGATGATGGATTCCTCTCCAATACTAACTGACTCAATACAATTTGAAAAGCTAAAGTAATTTCCAATTGTTAAAGGTGAGTCACTAGATACAGTGGACCTTTCTGAGAAACTGTAAACTAATCACTTTAAAAAAGAAATCCATTCACTTTCCCACTCACTGCTTAAATCCTATTGTGTTAATGTGTGTTCCCTGGGCCCAAAGTCAGAGAAAAACAATGCCAGTTTTCTTTTGGGGCCTCTCAGAGAGATGTAACTTCCAAAGGGCTGGAGGGTTCCCATATTTGTGATTACTGGGCAAACATCTAAGCCAGCAGAAACACCTTCAGGTTTGGCATGAACTAGGAAGAAGAAAAGGGAAGGGGAAGGAGTCAATATTTTTATAACCACCTGCAATTGTCATTACTGGGCTAGAACTTTACATATGTCACATCATATGCAGATATTATTATTCCTACTTTACAAAATCAAGAAACAAGACTCAGAAAGTTAAAAAAAAAAAAAAAAAAAAGTGGTCAGAGGCCAGGCACGGTGGCTCATGCCTGTAATCCCAACACTTTGGGAGGGCAAAGCAGAAGGATTGCTCGAGCCCACGAGTTGAAGACCAGCCTGAGCAACATAGCGAGGCCCCATCTCTAGAAATAATAAAAATAAGTTAGCTGGGCATGGTGGTGCACACCTGTAGTCCCAGCTACTCAGAAGGCTGAGGCAGGGGATCGCTTGAGCCCAGGAGGTCAAGGCTGTGGTGAACCTTGATCGTACCATTGCACTCCAGCCTAACTGATAAAGCAAGACTGTCTCTAAAAACTAACTAAATAAATAAGTGGTCAGCTATTTCATAAATGGTGAACATGACAACTTATCCATTCACATTCTGGTTTGTCCAAAGATAAAGAAGGGATATTCTCTCTACCATATACACTACAAAAGTTTTATTGAGATAATCTCCAAGAGCCAATATGTCTGAGAAATGAAATATGTAATTCAACAGGTCCAACACAGCAAAACCAAAAAATAAAAATAAAAAATAAGCCAGGAAAGAGCCCTGTAGTTGAAATGCACTGAAACCCTTACTTATTACTTTGACCTTGAGCAAGTCACTTCTCCATCTGTCTAATTTCAACTTGTGAAAACTGAATTAGACTATCTATAATGCTGGTGGTTGCAGTCCATGCAAGTCCATAAGGGGTTTTTTCTCCTTTTCTCCTACCCAAGCCCATGGAATCATACCTGAGCCACTCTATGAAGTTACCATGAAGAGAGGAAGCACAGCCATTTGGGGAAGCAGAGACAAAGTCAGCAAATCAATTCCTGCAAAGTGGTTTCTTCTCAAACTCTGGCAGCAGTATTGTGACCTAATACTCAAGGGCAGAGTCTTGGGTGCTTTGGACCCTTGCCCAGGAGACACTGCCTTCCACCAAGTGAAAACCAACTTCTAGCAATTCTGTCTCTAAGCCTGCCCAGGGTCCCCTGGGGAAGGCCTGGTTCTCAGGCCAAGGTTCCAACACACTCCAGTGCCTGTCTGCCAGCAGCACAGGAAATGCCAACCAGCTCTCCCCAAAGCAGCTGGCACCAATTACCCCGACCCAGCTGGAAGCACCCGGCTTGGCTGAGACAGGCACTCCAGATCCCTGGCCTGGTCGGAAATCCTACCCTAAAACAAAGATAGACTTGCAGCCGTGCCAGATGCTACATAAGTAGCTGGTGGAGGGTTGGTGGAGGCAGCCAGGGACAGGCGGGTGAGCACCGTCCAGGGAAGCAGCTGTGGGTCTGGGAGTCTTGCCCACACCCTGATTTCAGAGTCCCTCCATCATCACAACTAACAGCTACCAATTAACAGGCACCTAGAGCACACCGGGTTCCTACATTCCTCATACTCTTGAACCCTCTCAACAACGAAACAAAGAAGGAATTGCTATCTCCATTTACTAATGAGGGCCCCAAGGGTCACAGAGGTGAATGATCATTCCCACAGCCACAGAGATAGGAAGTACCAGAAACTAGGTCTAGAGCCCAGGTCTTCTGTATCACTTGCCTTTCCACCTGGCATCCTGGCCTAGGAGAACTAACATTCTAACAAGGGCCTGGCAGCTAGGGACTCGCTTTGCAAAACCATCACAAGTGATGCAGTAAATCCTGAAAGATGTTAACCAGCTGAGGAAACAGGAACATGGATCCATGAAGAACAACCATAAAGTATCAAGAGATCATTACCCAAAGACACAAAAGTGAAGCACACGAAAAATGCTAACATTGAACAGAAAGCAGAAGACAGTCATCCTTACAGGTTTTCAAACAACAGTACATATGGCAATTTGATCAAGCAGGACTCAGAGTTGGTTATTATTATTTCCAAGTTAAAAATATTATGAAAATATCTTATAATGGATATAAACTATAAATATATAATAATAAAAACATTTATGTAGAACTTACTTTGTACCAGGTACTATTCTGAGTGCTTGATGTGTACTAACTCCTCTAACACCCTAGGAGGTAGGTAATGTAATTGTCTACATTTAATAGATGAGTACATTGAAATACAATAAGGTTAAGTAACTTGTCCAAAATTACACAGCTAATAAACTGTGAAGCCAAAATTCAACCAAGGCAGTCAAACTCCAGAATCCAACTCTTTATCTCTGCACAGACTGCCTCTCAAGTCCAAGAAGGATTTATCAAGCAGGATCCATGCTAGATGCTTCTATATCTATTATTAATTTGGTATTCATTCGTACGTTTATTCTTCGTAACAAATCTTGTAGCATGAGCTGAAGTCAAAAAGGTTTCATATCACATCAGAATGGAGTTAGCCCTGCAGGCACTCAGAAACACTTGGAAATCTCCAGCTAGTCCCCATTTCCCACTGGAATTTGATGGTTAGCATATAGGTGAAATAGCTGGAAGGCCCGGGCAGCTACACCTGGACTTGCCTTTGGTCCTTTCTTGAGTTTAGCTCAGTGGTTATTAAACTTCACTGTAAGAAAACTGTACAATGCTGTATATACAAAGTGTAGTATGCTTACTTCATGACTAATTTCACCTCTGAGTTCTTAACTAGTTTTGTACGCAGTTTGCCGCCTCTTTGCTCTGAACTCTACAAAGCATCCATCACAAATCCCCGGTGTACCTCACTTAGCCATTCCCAGCATCTCATCTACTCTGGGAAGGCCGGGGTCAGGATTCAAAACTCACCTCTTCCGGGAGAGGCAGGAACTGCAGAGATTTCCTTACTTAACCAGTTTGTTTACAGATGGAGAAACTGTGGCCCAGGTTAAGTGACTTACCCAGGATCCAAAAGCAAGTTAGTAAGGGGCTAACCCTATCTCTGTGTCCAGCATGTGTTTTCTACTAGTCTGTGCTTTTCCTCTCCATGGTTCCCCCACCCTTCTACAGTGTCTACTTCAGTGTTATGTTCAGCAAATATTTATTAACCTACCAATAATAATAGTTCACAATTTTGAATGCCTTGACTGTGCCAGGCCCTGTACTAGAAGCCGGAGCTTCGTTATGACTTTCATGGGCCCTAGAAACTTCTGCTTTTGTGGGTCCCTTCCTCCACCAAAAAAAAAAAAAAAAAAAAAAAAATTTAATTTAAAATATATTTTAGGATTGCGTTGAAATGAAGAATATAATAATGTTAAGTTTTCTTAACTTCCTATTATTTGTTGAGGTAAGAACACCTAACATGAGATCTACCCTCTAAGCAAATTTTTAGGTGTATGATGTTGTACTGCAGATCTTTAGAGCGTGACTGAAATTCTATGAAGTCAAGTATTTTCTTGAATCTAAAAGTTTATTTTTTCTTTCAATTCTAAAAGAAATTAAAATATTTTCAGAATCTTAAAAATATTGCTGTCTGATCACTAGGCTTACTGTGCCCAGTGGTCAGCCTTACTAGGTGTTCTAGTTGCACTATCTCATTTGATTTCCTACCCTAGTGTGGCAGATACTATTTATTATGTCCATTTTACAGCTTAGGAGTCTTAACATTAGCCATGAAATGCCACCTCTCTAAGATCACAACCAAAGGAAGATGGGGATCTGGATTTGAACCACAAGTGTCTAACTCCAGAGACTGTTATATTCTGGACTCTACTCAGTGCAATTTACCCATCCTGGTCCCCTTCTCCTGCTGTATTCCAGGCCGATCCCGAAGCCCAGCTCAGGACTGTCATTCCTTTGTTACTATTCTCCCCATCACTCCCAACTTCCCCATGGCCCCAGGTGGACCCTGTCCAGGTCTGTGGAGGCTGAGAAGACATGCCAGACACACTGTGTGGCTCTGGAAAGTGCATCAGCCTATAGGAGGGTGGCAGGGTGCCCAGTACCCACTTGACATTTACTCTCATCTGGTGTCAGGGGCCAGCACAGTTGTACGGGGCATCCTGACTGCCCACCCACAGAGTGCAGTCACAAATCCTGGGGATCACATCACTGATGCTTACCCACTCCCAGCCAGCACCAGCTCTACTCACAGTATGATTTCAGGCAAAGGGAAAGGACATTGAATGGACACCTACAGTGTGACAGCCAGGTACTGTGTATGGCCCTTCATTCCCCTGGCCATGGTTCACCCACAAGGAAGGTGTTACTACCTCCATTTATTCAGAGAAGAAAATTGAGGCTGAAAGAAGTTAAATGGCTCACCTGATGGGCTTGATAAATCTGTGTGTGACTCTAAAGCCCAGGGTTTCCCACAGCAAATACAAGCTCTCAGCTGGTCCCCTAAAAGTGTGCACTCTAATTGTTTGCTCACAATGGCAACTCCCTTATGAGAGCTCCTCAGGCTAAAGACAGGGCTGCTCTCGGTGGAAGTGCAAATGCTGTGAAGTGGCATACACCGGTTTTAACCAGCATTAACTTTCCCTAATAACAAGAAGCATTTGGCGGGCATTTTAGAGTTAACAGTGCAGTTGTTTCATGCAAACCTTCACTTGATCCTCACCATACTGCCAAAACTTAAGGATCTTACTCCCCATTTTACATGTGAGGAAACTGAGGCTCAGAGATAATGTGATTTGCCCATGGTGCAGAATGGAAGAGGATGAACAGCAGAGCAGAGACTGCAAGCCTCCGTTTGCAGACTCCTCTTCCCACACCCTGCTGCACCTGACTCTGACTCTGAGATACAAGTGAGGGAGAGAAGTAGGTCCATGAGCACTGGGAGGTGGCCATAGAATATTTTACCTGGAATCCTTACTGGGTTCTTTGCTCCCCACGATCACTCCCAACCAGGTGTAAAATGTCCAAAGTTCTTGTTTCCACCCAGACTGCCTGCTTGTTTAAGCAGGCAGATGGAAGGCAGACAAGACACTCAGCTGAGAGAGCACAGAGACCAGTCTGGGCTCAGAAAGTCCTCAACCATATGCCCCAGAGGAGGCCAGGGGCCTCTCTGCCTCAGCTGGAGAGTGGGCCACACTCCCAGTGTACGCAGCCAATTCATTCAGGCCTCGGCCACCCACAGAGCCCTGCCTGCCCAGATCCCCTCTGAGAGGAGCATCCATTAGCAAACCTCCTCCCTTCAGTATGGCCTCCATCCCCTGCTGTCTGTCCAAGGGTAAGTCAGGGAACCCCCAACTCCCAGCCCGTTGAGCCTCCGATTGCTGTCTAGGGGCTTCTTGTTTTTCCTCCTCTGGGACAACCCAAGGAGAGAAACACAAGGCAGAAAAGCCAGTGGCCGTTGCTACAGGAAACACATCTCTGTTAGCAACACCTCTTCAGTACAGGCCTAGAATTTCCCACAACACCAATAGGTTCATTTTTGAAGGAAGCAGCTTCTTTGACATTCACTCCGCCAACTTCACATCCCTCTGAGCCTCTGGTTTCACCCACCTCCTTCTGACACCCTGCAGGTCATCACGGAGGGCAGGAGGGAAGTGATGGGCCCTCCCTCAGTCCCATTTTCTCATCTGTAAAATGAACAGGGAGGAGCATCAAAAGAGATCGAGTGGGGCCCACTCAGGTGATTTAAAAGAAAAAATGTGCTTTTGTTTTTGGCAGACATACATCATTTTGAGGGGGAGGTGTTTGTTTGTATTTCAGGCAGCCTTCTGGAGAGAGCAAGAATCTGTGAATGACTTAATACAAACCCAAATAGACATCCAAACTCCAGAAGGAAAGTTCTTCTGAAATACAAGGTACTGCACCTACGCACCCCAATCATTCACTTCATATGCAAATGCTCCTTCACAAGTACTACCACACCAGAGTCAATTAACACTTGCACTTCTACATACGGCCTTCAATTATGCTCATCAGAATAATCACTTGCTGCAATCATCATAAGTTCAATAGTTTCCCAGGGATGGAACTCTCAAAGCATCAAGGTGCTTTGAAAGTCACTGCTTGAATGTGGCACGTGTTCAATCTCATAGTCTTGTTTCCCAGACCTCTTGACCACATACCCATTTCATGACCTGAGAAAATTACATAAAGAGGATGCAAAATCATTTGCCCCGGGACAGGGAAGCACGGGACTAAGGGAGTTTAGTGAGGTAGATTAACTAACCTTGTTTCTTCTACCTGATCTTCCTCCAGGGAGCAGCAACCCCACCCTGTCCCACCTGCAGCAATGGTCCCATCTCTTTCTGGTTTTACTCCAGCCTTGGCTGGTTAAGCAGAGCTAACAAACTCCCAGATCTCTCTTCTGCAGGATGATGGGCTAGTCCCGAGGGTCCAGCAGAAATAAAGTCCAGTGTGGGAGGCCACATGATGTATGGGACAAACCCCAGGCTGAGGAGTCAGGGCAGATGTGGTTTGAACCCAACTCTGCCACCTCCTAGCTGTATGTCTTCTGGCAAATTATTTCCTCTGGAGTCCTGGGAGTTTCTTCTCCTAAAACAGGGGTCATAACAGCTACCTTTCAGAGCTGTCAGAACATTGCTGATGGGAGTAGAAGCTGGTTAATCTTTTCAGAAGGCAGTTGAGCAATATGTTTTAAAGTTCCTAAAAATGTTCATACTCTTGGACTAAGCAATTAAGCTTCTAGAAGGTTATCTTTAAAAAGTACTCATGGGCTGGGCACAATGGCTCATGCCTGTAATCCCAGCACTTTGGGAGGCTGAGGTGGGTGGATCACGAGGTCAGGAGATCAAGACCATCCTGGCTAACACAGTGAAATCCTGTCTCTACTAAAAATACAAAAAAAATTAGTCGGGCTTGGTGGCGGGCGCCTGTAGTCCCAGCTACTTGGGAGGCTGAGGCAAGAGAATGGTGTGAACCCGGGAGGCGGAGCTTGTGGTGAGCTGAGATCACACCATTGCACTCCAGCCTGGGCAACAGAGAGAGACCCTGCCTCAAAAAAAGTATTCATGGATATACTCAAAGATTTAGTTTTTTATCAGTGTTTATTATGGTGAAAATTAAAAGTAACCTAAGTAGCCAACATTAGGAAGTTGATTTTTAAAATACTTTATATATAGCATGACACAAAACTAATAATGTTTTTTTAAATAACATATTTTTCAAAAATTATGATTTCATTTTGTAAAAACAATGTACATATTAGAAGTATACACAAGAATTATTAATATTTAGCATTGGATGATAAAATGACAGTTGATTTTCTTTCTTCCTTTTTTATTATTGTATTTTCTAAACTTGGCCTAAAATTTCTTAAATGTCTCTCTAGCAACTTACTAATTTCTGCTTTTTAAAATGGTTATGTATGAACATATCACATCGCCCCAAGAATACAAACTCCTTGAACACAGATTCTAAGTCTGATTTATCTTCATAAACTCTCCATGATATTAGCTTAGTGCCTTGAATAATTACAATTACCATTTATTGAATGTTTGCGGTGTGGCAGGCATTGTGCTAAATTGTATCTCTTAATATAGTAAAATTGAATAAATGTAGAAAGGGGGAGGGAAGAAGAATAAGCAGAAAGAAGTGAATGAATAAATTCTCAGCAATCTGAAATAAGTTGGCAGCTATCTCACTTGGAAGCAACCAGCTCATTTTTGGAGTCTCTACTGACCACCAGACCATACCAATCTGCTAGACCATCTCTTCTAACAGAAAGGGAAAACGTCAGGAGGAGGAGGACCACACTATGATCCTGGATTTTAGAAAGCCACACTTTGGAGGATAAGATTTCATAATGACAACCTGGTATAACTTTTGAGAATTTTCTTACCAGAGTCAAGAAAACCAATTTAACATGACAATGATCTATTAATGAAACACTTTTGACTTTAGCAACCTTTAATTATTTTCTACAAACACTCCCTTAACACCCACCAACACCATTTGAGAGAGAAATATACATAAGCAGTCTCACCCTTAAGGAATTTTTAATGCAATGAGGACTACCAATAGGTGCCTAAATAACTGATTCAAGGCAGGGTGTGAGCTCCAACAGAGAACTCCAAGACTGGAGGGGGTGCCAAGGAAGAAATTCTTTCTGATGGGGATGGACAGCCGAAGAGGTGGAAAGTGAGAGCTGGGATCTGAAGTATAGACAAGATTTCTCAATGCTGTGCTGGGGGAATGGCATTCCTGCCTGTGGAAACAGCCTAGGTAAAGGCTCAGAGGGGTGGGATTTGGTACGTTTGGAGAAGGGCAAGTGTTCAGTCCATGCCCCAGAAACCTTGGATTACTTCATTAAGAACAAAAGTGGCCCTCAGATGAGCTCCTTTCCTTGGTCTCTTCTTGGCCCTGGTACTTTCCTGATACACATCCAAGCAGACACAGTCCACAGAAAGCAAAATAATCTACCCCCTCATTTTCAAAGGCTTTAGGGTTCAGTTCAGATTAAGACCACAGTAACTTGAGTACTTCCAAAAGTAGGAATCAGAGTGGCCTCTGTCCTGCTGTTCTCCAGAGGCTGAAGTCCCAAGGAGCAGGCCTCCAGGGCTCTACCTGGGACTTGAGTTCTACTCACCTCCAAGGAAGATGTGGAGGCAATCCCCCACAAGTTGTTTCAAAACAGCCACAGCATGGGGCGGAAGGTAGCAGTATCAAGGACCCACCTCTTCAAATGCTAGGCTTCCACAGGGTCAACCCTGTGGCCCTGCTGCTCCCTGAGGGTCCCCACAACCCCCTGTGGTTCCCCCTCCTGGTGAAGGGTTTTGGGGGAAAGAAAACAGGAGCCACTGGGAGTCCCAAGGGCTGGAGAGGAAAACACCACCTGCAGCTCAGAGACACCACAGCTTTTTCTCCAATACTTTCCGTAGCATGACATATGATCCCCCTCCCTGCGGCCTCTCTCTCTGAGACTGAATTGGCCTCTTTTTCTGCTTTATTTTTCTGAATCTCTGTTCTCTTCTCTCTCTTCATGTGTCCCTTTTCTTTTGTTTCAACTTTTATAGAAACTATTGTTCAATCTCAATCTCTCTCTCTCTCTCTGAATTCCCTGGTCTCTGCCTCTCTCAGCCTCTCCTCTCGTTTCAGTCCCTGTCTCCACGTCTCTGTCACTCTACTAGTCTGTCTTGACGTCCGTCTCTATCTCTGGGGTCTAGGTGTTTCTATCAGCGTCCCCGTGTCTGGATGTTCCTACCGCTCTGTGTGTCTCTATCATGTCTACATCTCCCTGTCGCTTTCTGTCGCTTTCTGTCTCCCTCTCTCGGCACTCCTATCTTCATCTCTCCATCGCAGCGTCTCCAGCCCTATTTCCACCCCTCCTGTCCCCCAGCCTGCGTTATTAAAATCAGCCAGGAAACCGAGCGGTTCGGGGAGGGGGAGGTGTGATGCTGAAAACCAGCTTCCGCGCGACGCCCGGTCGGAGCCCGCGAGGAGTGCCCGGGAGACAGCCCAGGGTGCGGTTTCTGTCCCGACCCGGTCGCCGCTCCCGGGGACTCCCGCCTGGCGAGCACCCTCCGGCCCCAGCCCAACCCCTGAGCTCCCCCTGCCCGCTTAGAAAGGAACTCTGGCCGCCACCGGGGAGGGCGTTTGCCCGAGCCAGGAGTCAGAGAGGGGTGGAAAGTTCTCACCGATGGTGAAGCTGTAGCCATCGATGCTGAAAGTGGCGCTCCGGCATTTTTTGAAGCCCTCCTTCCTGTTGCTGGCGTCCGTCATGGCTCGGCCGGCCGGGCAGGGACCTCACAGCTCAACCAGCGGCGTCCGCGGTCCCTCCTCCACCACGGCGGAGTGAGCAGCCCGGGGCTCGGCGGCGAATCCTGCCCCGGCCGCGCCGCGCTGTCACCCTCAGCCCCGCCGCGCGCTGGCAGCTGAGTGCCTGGAGACAAGCGCGGGGACCCAACGTCAACAGCTAAAGGGCTAGGAGCTCGGCGGAGGCAGGAGCCATCGCGACTGCCCCATCTCCAAGCTCCAGAGGCGGCAAGAGGAGTGTCAGGAAGGGAGGACGCGCGCCCGAGCGCGTGGACAGGGCTGACGGGTGGGCGCGGAGATCCCTGCCTGGCCACGCTACTTTCTGCCAGCCGCGGGGTCCGCGCGCCCCAGGCACGTCTGTTTTCCACTTCAGCTTATCCTTCCGTCTCTGGTGGCTGGGGGGATTTGGGGACCCAAGGGAATGGCTGGATTGGCGTCGTGCGTCTTCTGGATATGTTTTCTCTGGCAGACCGGGGAGCTTCCAGAAAGCACATCAACAGATGGAAAGCAAACCCCTTAGCCATCAGATGTTGCCGAAGTTTACTCCAAACAAGGAAGTCGGGAAAATCGCCACGCCCACTTCCTCCCAGCCACTGTCCCCAACACTGCCCTGGAGCCCCGACAGTGTTCCTTCTCCACTGTCCCTCCCGGGAAGGTAATTGTCAAAGTCACCGGAGGCTCTCTGATGTGAAATGTAGCATCGAATTAGAACTCGCCCCTTACCATCCATTCCAAATAGCTTGTCCTGTCCTTTCGAATTTGGGTTTGCCCAATGTGATAGACTTCTGGAATTTGCTGATGTGGAAGATATCTACCAATCCCATAGTTGACGCTCTTATTACAGGAGAGGAAACTGAGGCTGGGTGGTGCTTGAGGAAAGTGCTACACAAGGAAGCGGCGGACTTAGGAGGCAGAAGTTTCACTTTATGATGATGCCACGTTAGCCACTGGCCTTTCCAGTGCCTGAAATGACCGAGTTAGGCAAGGCTTATACTGGGAAAATTATTCCCACCGATCAGCAAGCAATTATTGAGGATTTACAGTTGCAGTCCTGTTAGGGGCTGCAGATGCCCAAGGGAAAAGAGACCAGAGCTGAGTCCCACAGAAGAGTCCGCGGTGTAACAACGTGGAATGAGGGTTCTGTGCTCAAGCTATTGTGAGACTACAATTAATTTAGCCTCATTTTTGTGATGAAATTTGACACACTTAACAAACATTTGCCAATAATAAGAATCAACTAGGTATATTCCTAATTGATTCCAGTTGAGTTTAGAGGGTAATGGCTTCACATATCTTCAGAATCTAATGAAGATTAGAAACCTTGTCCCAAAAAAAGCACACAGACACACATGTACCGTATTCTACATATAACTTCAGGGGGCCCATTAAAACGCCCAAGCCTACTGGAACCTGGGTTAATGCATGTCCCCAGAATTTAATCTTTTTCAATTCACCATGTATTTTTAAAGAAATGGAATTGTGTCAGAGTGTAGTTGACACTTCAGTTGTAAATTCTCTCAGGGAAGACCTAGAACCATATTCACATGGTCTGGTTAGGGTGGTAGCAAGATTAATTAATCATAAAGGCAACCAACAGTGTCATGAACCTCATGCCACACAGAATGGCATATTTCAGCATGCAGTCAGGGGTGTTTCAAAATCATCATGTAGTCCCTGAGACTGTAATACCCACGCCTGGAACCTGTTACAACATGGAGGCATGAAAAGGGCTCTGCTCACAGATAGACCTGGGTCTGAAAGCTGGCTCCACCACTTACCAGCTACATGGCCTTGACCTCTCTGAATCTTACTTTCCTTCTCTGACAATGAGGATTAAGTAGGAGTAAGGGCATAAAACCTAGGCACACAATATGCATCCAATTATTGCAATCACTAGCTGACTCCCAGATTTTATTACGTAGACTCCATGGAAAATTCTTCTCTGTGACAATAATGTATTTTAGTTATTGTTGCCACCATTAATTTTACAAGTGAAGATAATTTTTATATGTAACATTTTATATATATTACATGTAATATAATGTGGGCTTGGTTTTTTGTTTGTTTTTGAGACAGTGTCTCACTCTGCTGCCCAGGCTGGAGTGCAGTGGTGCAATCATGGCTCACTGGCTTCGACCTCCTGGGCTCAAGTGATCCTCCCACCGCAGCCTCCAAAGTAGTGGGGTCTATAGATACACGCCACCACACCCGGCTGCTTAAAAAAAAAAAAAAAATTGTAGAGGCAAGGTCTCACTATATTGCCTAGGCTTGTCTTGAACTCCTGAGCTCAAGTCATCCTTTGCCTCCATCTCCCAAAATGTTGGGATTATAAGAATGAGACACATGCCTGACCTTAATATTATGTATTTTTTAATATAGTAACCACCAAAGGTTTCTTATAGTTCCCCTTTCCCTGTATTTCTCTCATCTTACCAAGCTTCTAAGTGAACAACATGTCTTTTTTTGTGCCAAAATAAGTCCTCAGCTGAGAGCCCTAAGTCTCCTGTAGTAAATTATCTAAAAAAGAAAAAAAAAAGAAAAAGTCTATTGAAATGGAATTTTTCCTTGTGTGAGTGAAATTAAAACTTAGTATTTAATCATCTTAACAGAAAAGCTTTTTGAAATATAACCTATAAAAATAATAAAAATGCAATCATTTCTCTGTCCCCTAAAGTCTGGTAAAAATAACTTGCCTGAATAATTAGAACTGTTTTTAAACTGCTTCTCCCCAGAATCATTATCTCTCTCCCTGGTTTTAGAGATTGTACACCTACAGAACCACTAAAATGCACTGCTTCAAGTGCAAACTCTTAAAGCAGCCTTTTCAGTCTTTGGGTTCTCACACCAAACCAAGTGAAGTTGAATGCTACCATTACGTAAGTCAAGAAATAATGAGTTCAAGACTGAGATCAAAAGAAGCACTGCTTTTGTTTGCTCTTTCAGAAATGCTCACTCAATAAAGCCTGGGAAGTAAGAAAACTAAACCAAGACAGACAAGCAGATGTGTCAATCACCTGCTTTGGTAGTTGGAGCAGGATTTGACAAATTAATGTCTGCAGCTGAAATCTGGCCCATCACCTGTTTTTGTGGCATCTGCAAACTAAAAACAGCTTTTATATTTTTAAGTGATTGTAAACAATCAAAAGAATAATATTCCGTGACACATTAAAACTACATGAAACTTGAATTTTAGTATCCACAAGTAAAGTTTCATCGGAACATAGCTATGCTCATTTATTTCCATATTCTCTCTGGCCACTTTCACACTACAAAGCCATTGTTGAGTTGCTGTGCCTGGGACCATATGGCCCGCAAAGCCAAAAATATTTACTATCTGGCCCTTTACATAAAATGCTTATTGACTCCTAAAATTATAGTAAGTATACTTTACATCTGTCAGGGTTTGGGTAACTTCTAGTTTTATAATATTTACTTTAAAATTTGAGTTTGGAGAGAAATTGATCTTTTTTAACTACTGGAATGGATTCTAACATGAAAGAACTAAGAGTACATTCTAACAAAGAAGGGAAACAGGGAGGGAAGAAGGTCCCTCATAATTGTTTGATCCAGTCAATAGCTAAGACTAATTAGGTTAAGATTAATTTCTTCCAAGAAGTAATGTGTGATCCTGTCTTCACTGCAAGAAAGTAGAGGAAGAGCTGAACTCATTACCTACATCAGTTCATAGGATCAAATAATGTCCTTCAAATATAACAACTGTATATAACACAATATGAAAAAGAATCTGGCAGGATGCTCCTCTGAATCTAGTGCTAATATCAAGTCTTTTGATTCACTCTGTGGATCTGATGGTGGATTCTACTATATGTTTCTATATAAGAGAAAGGATATTAATGGCAAGTTCTTGTGGCTTATTGGTTTTTCACTTTTAAAGTTCTAGAAAAATATAAGACAACATATATAGAATGTATCAAAAAGTGTAGTTTCTAAGAAAACATCTTTTTATTTTTCATACGAGAGAGAAGACAGCTCCTCAGCATCTCACTAATGCATTTCAACCATTCTCAGGTAGGAAGCTACCTACTATTTGGAATTCTCCCAACAGCCAATGGTCCAAGAATTGTAGACCCAAGTTGTCCCAGTAAGAGCATTGTGCACACACCTCACAGACACCTATCCAGCTGTCTGACAACCATTCCAAATTCTAGAAAGGGCCTCCTTCCATTCATATAATCATTGGCTGCAGGCAAGGAAGTTTCTGAACTGCAACCTTGCTCCTTTGGCTGTAATTGATAGAACCCAAACTGGGCTGATGAATACCATTTCTGGGAATAGGAATTGTGAGAGGTAAAGAAAAAGTCCGAGTTCATTCCAGGCCCAGTTCTAGCTGGCATCTGAAAATCAGCTCCTCCGAAATTGCGTAAGCTACCCTACTACCCTTATACTATACAGTAGTCCCTTTTTGTGAGTGACCCAATGTGAGTTGCTATTGCTTGAAACCAAGAGTTCTAGCTAGTCTACCAAACAGACTCCCTTCAAGAAGGGAAGCAGAGGAGGAAGAAATGAACAGAGAAAAGAAGGAATTAAACTAACATTTACTGAGTGCCAACTATATACTAGGCATTGTGCTAACCAAGAAACAGTCCCTGCCTTTTAGAATTTTACAGGAAGAGTAAGTCTCAGAACAGTCCCTGGAACTGGGTGTCAGAATGAGAAAACAGTCACAGAAAGTTGGTGTTTCTGGGTGCAGTTACTCTTCAGCTGTCACCAGTACCCTCTTCTGTTTCATTTTACTTCTACCTTATTGCTTCCCTACGGTCCTTTTTTTTTTTTCCTCGAATAAATTAGATCCAGGAATGGCAGAGACAATCTAATTAAATGGGAAAGATAAAAAGCAGTGTGCTTAAACACTTGAGGGCCCAAAAAAGGTGCCAAAAACATACCCAGAAGGCCCTGACGGAAGTTACCGAACTCTATTGCCACAAGGAGGCAATTTTTTTCTTTGGCCCCCTGTTCATTCTTCAGCTTTTTTTGATTCTACATATTATTTATGCATCTGTAAAAGTGACTATTCTGAAGTACCTGCCTTTAGTGTCTCAGAAAATAATAGCTGAAGGCCGCCAAAGATCTCCCCATAACATTATGTAGCAAATTAGAGTAAATTAAATTATTGTTTTGCATTAAGAGTTTGGGGAGAATTTTATCATGGCCTTTGAAGTTAGGAGTTAGAAGTGGAGACTTTCTGCAGTGGGGGTGAGGGAGACCAGAACAACTATTTTTAATTTCTTTTGCTTAATCCAGACTACCAAGCCTGGAATTTTCTTCCCCCTCAGCCAACCAGGTTTGCCTAGAGACCTCCCTCCTCACCCTTCAGGTGTCTGCTAATCTCCCAGGTCCTCCAGAAAGCATTTTCTGCCTGACATTCCTCAGGGGAGGTAACCACCCCACTTGAAGCCTCCCCTGGATCCCATTCTGTGTCCCCATCATAAAATCATCACACTGAACTCATACTACCTGTTTGCCTGCTCATCTCCTCATAAGGATATGGTCTGCAGGTAGCAGAGATGGGTCTTCCATCCTCAGCCCCAGCATGGTGCCTGGCACAGAGTAGGCCTTCGCTAAAACATTTATGAATTACAAAGTAAATAAAGATGTATAATGCAAGGTTGTGTGGCCAGGAGATGATAAGATTGGGGTAGGACAGCCAGCCCCGTTAGTCATTCCCTCTCTCCACTCATCCTCTGTCTTTCTCTGTGATGAGCTTTGGAGCAAGTTCAAAACACGGCTCTGTAGCAAATAGGTTAGTAACTTTTAAAATTAATAAAATGAAACAAAAAGCTCCTCTACTTTGCTAAATGAAACAAAAAGCTCCTCTACTTGCTAGCCATGTGATCTGGGGAAAATACTTAGCCTCTCTGAGTCTTAGTTTTTTCTTTTGTAACATGGACATATAATACCTATCTCATAAGAAATGTGTGAGTTATAATAATGTATGTAAAAGACTTGTCCTGGACCCAACCCAGAGTAAACATTCCATTTTACTTATTATTATTATATCATCTATATTATTACAACATGACGATGTTATTATTTTTAACATCATCATCATCACTAGTATACTAGCTCCCTTTTGCCCTTCTCTTTTCTACAGAGTGCTTAAGGTAATCCATAATCAGGGGCAAGACTTACAGGCTTCGAGCTCACTCAACCGTGGGCCTGAAGCCCCAAAGTATCACCCTGTGAGCAATGGGACCAGAGGTTCTAGGTCTCCATGACTCAGCTGAGCTGCAGAAACTCATGGGCTTTCTGAGAGCTAGAGTCTGGGGCTTGCACAGGGCCTGTTCAATCACTCTTCCATCCACAAGACCCAGCCTCCATCACCCTCCCCATTCCAGGACACTTCTGTCAGCTATGCTTCATTTCATTTAGCAGATGCATTATGGTCCTCATAATGCATATTGTCTTGTGAACCCGCTGCATCAGCTAGGATGTCTTCTGTTCCCTGGGCTTCCAGGGCACAGCTTCCTCCTGGTTTTCCTGCTACCTCTGCAGCCAATGCCTTTTCTGTTGTTATTAACCAGGGAAAACTCTTATCTTCTCATTCCATTCCCTCTTTCCTGAACAATCCTTTTTGCTCTTCCCAGCTCTGTTAATGACTCTCAAATATCTATTTCCAGCCCAGATCACTATGCAACAAGTATAATGACCTTTTTTCTTCAGTAGGTCTTACAGTCATCTTGGCCTTGAACTCATCCAAATCTGGAATCTTCATCTTCCTATCCTTCCTCCAGAGTTTCCCTTGGAGTATTAGGTGAGCCAGACAAAGTTTCTACATACTTCTCAAGCCAGGCTAACCTTTACCACCCTCTTTCCCCATAGAAGGAGCATTTCTCATCTGACTCATTAGAGTTTCAGGCATTCCTTGGGCCCAACTCACTAGGGCAAGAGTCTCTCCTAGGCAGAGCCCATATGGCACCTCTGTGAGAGTTAGGAAAGGGTGCCCTTCTCCCAGGTGGAAGCAGCCCCATGCCAGAACAAACAGAGCTCAGTGAGCAGGGCCTGGGCTGAATACTGCTCCCACCCAGTCCCTCGGTCAGGCATTGATATGATTTGTCTATGTCTCTACCCAAATCTCATCTTGAATTGTAGCTCCTATAATTCCCACGTGTTGTGGAAGGAAGCTGGTGGGAGATAATTGAATCATAGGGGTGGTTCCCCCCATACTGTTCTCATAGTAGTGAATAAGTCTCATAGATCTGATGGTTTTAGAAAGGAAAACCCCTTTCACTTGGTCCTTCATTCTCTCTTGTCTGCCACCATGTAAGACGTGCCTTTCGCCTTCCACCATGGTTGTGAGGCCTCCACAGCCACATGGAACTGCGAGTCCATTAAACCTCTTTTTCTTTATAAATTACCCAGTCTTGGGTATGTCTTTATCAGCAGCATTAAAATGGGTTAATACAGTAAATTGAGTTCCTGGTCTTAATACTTCCAGAATATTATCAAAGCCTCACTCTTCCACTCCAATAGTGCCATCTCTGGAAAAGGTCCTCCCTACTGCCCCACAACCAAATTGGTGAGCCTGTGAGTCATTACTCTCCCCTCTGTCTTTTTCATCTAAACAGTCACTAAGTCTGAACAGAAATGTTCCCTCAGTATGTCTGGCATCTGTCCAGTCCTATCCACAGACGACTCCGCCTTAGTCCAGGCTACCACTGTCTCTCACATGAACTATCACAACAGCCTCTCACCTCCACAGCCAGCTTGCATTCTTGCTCCAAGCCATTGTCTATCCAGGCGCCAAAGAGATCTTTTTAAATAAAAATGTAGTCATGTCTTTCCTCTGCCTAAAACCCTTCAGTGACTCCCTGTCGCTGTAGAAAAATCAATACTTAGAATAAAGTAAAAACTCCTTACCTTGGCTCATCAGGCCCTACAGAATCTTGGGGGAAACTGGAGAACACAGGGAAGTTTGGATCTTCTCCTGTAAGGAGTGGGAAGCATAACACACATACAAGAGGACTTAGGAAGTATCAGAAAGTGAGTGGGGAAGTTAGTCAGGGAAGGGAAAGCAACCAATAAAGCCACCACCCTTGTGGGCACCTGGGGCTTAATGCTCTAAGAAACATCAGGAGCCAATGTCAAATTGCCATTGGCAACGCATCTGGTTTCCCGACCTGATTCCGGACTCTCTCAAGGGTTTGGCTTTGACACGCCCTATCAGCTCTTCTCACCTCTGATTTCCTGAGAGGATTCAGACCTTCTGTGCTTCCCATGACCAAGAAAAACAGCACTTTGTCGTTTATTGTACACCTACCATGTGTAAGTAGTTTGCGTCTGTAACAAATATCCAAATTCTCAGTGACCTAACACTACAATAAAGGTTTTTTTTTTTCTTGCTTGTTATGAAGCCCAATATAGGTTGTGCGGAGCAGGATGTGGAGTTTTGGCCGATGGAGTTATTCAGGGACTAAGCTGGCTTTCATCTCATAGCTTTATCAGCACCTAGAACTTCAGAATCCTTCTCTGTATCCTCCGCATCTAGCTGGCCAGTGAAGGAAGAGAAAAAACAGTAGAAGACTGTGAAGAATTTCAGAAACCAGGCATGGAATAAACACGCATCCCTTCTTCCCACATTCTGTTAGCCAGAAATTAGTCATATGGCCCCACCAAACTGCAAGGGGTAGGTGGCATCTGGAAAATGAAGTTAGGAAGGAAAAGGAGGTTTGGTAAACACAGATCCTTTGAAACCCTATCCTCCCCACTGTTTTCACTCAATCTGAACACTAACTTGCCAGGTGGAGACACGGTTAAACCCTGCATGCCCAGGACTGAGGTCATAATCTGTCCCCAAATCAGAGTTGGAACCTTTCTACCTTATTAAGCCCAAGTTCACAGGATCAAAGCACCTGAACCCACCACTGTGATGTAAATTTTATAAAGTGGGCCCACTTTCCCCAGAAAGGCCCTTTTCATGTGGGTTATTGTTGTTATCACTTACAGAAGGTTTAAATATATTGATAATTTTAATACTATATTACAGTTCTGGCATTAGAAAGCAAGACAAAAATATAATTCACTGAGGAGGTGAAAATTGCATCATCTTGTAACACGATTTTTTTTTCTTTCACTAACTAGAAAACATAAATACTGTACCCAGAAATACAAAAATTCTAGTTCATTAAGAGACAAAGGGAATCACAGAGAAAAATTCAGTCACTAATATTTAGTAGGCCAGCAAACTTTGCCACATCAAAGACTCCTGATGAGGATTTGGGAAATATGCAATTAGAATAAATACAGAGCATCCCAGGATACCACTTGCACAGTGATAAGTTCCAGATGGATAACTGGTTACAGGTAGAGCTGGCATGGACTTACACTCAGAGATGAGGAAGAGAATATGGTTTCTTAGGGGGTCTAGCCTTGGTCAGGCCATCACGGGTTAAGCTCTGTGCTTAGTACTCATGCATCTCATTTCAAGCCCTCAGTAACAAAGAATGGAATTATGGAGTTAGGTTTTCTTACTGTGGTTCTTAAATCCCTGGAGAAGGTAGCTCTTCTCAGTGGCATCCTTGGCAACAGAATAACCAAGAGCACCAAGAACACTGAAACCAGAGAGAATAGACAGGCAGCCCAAAAGGGAACACAGACCTACAGAGTAGATCCAGCTATTTGCTGAAATGACCTATAATAGAGACATGCTCCTCCATCTGTTGTTCACTGGTGATTAAATTCACCTAGAACTTTCTTCCAGCTTATTCACCTCAAATTGAACAATAAATATGTTCCTTATCACCAGCAAACATGCATCCCCACACAGCTACACACACACACACACAGACACACACACAGACATTCACACACACACCCCACTTTTATATCTCAGATGTGGCTTCTGACGATGATGACAATGAGGATGCTGGAGTTCTGAAGAAAATGTCACAGAACAAAATGTTAAGGAAAAAGAGCAAACACAAAGTAGGATGCAATAGAGTCTCAACTATGTCAAAAAGAAAATGCACTAAAGAAAGACAGGAAAGTGAGCAAGAACAGCCCAGTGAGTGAGAGAATAGCCAAGGACAAAAAGTTTAAATCAGAGGTTACAAACTGGCTTCCCTGGGATCAAATGCAGCCCAGGGATGTGGTTTTTTGTTTTGGGGTGATTTTTGCCTGCTTGGTGCTTAAAATAATATTTAAATTGTGAATTAAAAAGAAATTGCAAATTGAAAGGAAGGAAGGTAGAGAGGAAAGGAGGAAGATAGCAGACAGGAAGGAAGGAAACACATCAAAATGTAACAGTGATTATATTCCAGTGCTGGGATTATAGGATACTTGGTTTCCCAAAGCCAGCAAGTTCAAGTTTGTTCTTATGAACATATCCTGACTGCACTCTGGAGGCTTCCTACCCAGGAATATTGTTTATAATTTAGTTTCTTCTTATATGTATCCTCCAAATTTTCTAGCATGCTCATAATCAGAAAATAGAAAAATAAACATTTTTAAAGTCAGCTATCACTATAGACATAGATATCTAAATTACTTCCTGTACTTTTCTTTGTTTAAAATATTTTGGCCGGTGCAGTGGCTCACGCCTGTAATCCCAGCACTTTGGGAGGCCAAAGTGGGTGGATCGCCTGAGGTCGGGTGTTCGAGACCAGCCTAACCAACATGGAGAAACCCTGTCTCTATGAAAAATACAAAATTAACCCGGCGTGATGGCGCATATCTGTAATCCCAGGCACTCGGGAGGCTAAGGCAGGAGAATTGCTTGAACTCAGGAGGCAGAGGTTGCTGTGAGCCAAGATCGTGCCATTGCACTCCAGCCTGGGCAACAAGAGCGAAACTCCATCTCAAAAAATATATGTATTTTTTATAATTTAAAATAAATATTAAACTAAATTGTCCTAAGCCAGATCAATGAACCATCCAATCTGATATTCTCACTTAGATTGTAAACCTCATGAGGGCTGTGTCTGTTTTGACCACTGATGTATCCCAAACACCTAGAACAATGCCTAGCATCAAGCAGGTGGTTAATAAATACTTGTTGAATGAATGAATACATGAATACTCTATTTTTGGTGGTAGCTTAAGAAGAAACCTGGAAATTACATGTCAACTTTCTAAGTCAGGAATGCACTGTAACTATTCTCCATACATCAGTATGAGATGATCCATGTTTACCAATGATAGAATAAAGAAGAACACACATCTGCCATCT
The DNA here is from genome assembly GCF_002776525.5 of Piliocolobus tephrosceles. Lineage (NCBI taxonomy): Eukaryota > Metazoa > Chordata > Mammalia > Primates > Cercopithecidae > Piliocolobus > Piliocolobus tephrosceles. The sequence continues at coordinate 50,896,549 of NC_045441.1, forward strand.
AAAGACTCCATGCTCCTCTTTGCAAAAGGGGCTTCATTCTTCCGTATCATACCAGGACCAATGAAAAACTCCTGCTACCATAACATCAACATGCAATACCTTATATATTGGTACTTTATTAGAAAAATATTTGGCATAATCACCATACAAGGCAAGCTGATGCCAAAAGAAGTAGATCACAGACTTGCGCGAGACTGAAGTTCTAACTAATGATCATGAATTACGAAGTCTTCGTGTGTGGGGAAAGCACAAAGTCTCTACATTGACAAGATGACTGAAATCTCAGAATCACAAGCAAGTCTTTCCTGATGTTGATTACACTATTGCCCAAAAACTCTACCAGAGAATCAGACAGTCTGTATTATCATGATAAAAGAAAGCAGTTATAGTTGGCAGCAGGTGGGAGTATTAATGATTTCATGCTGAGATGCTTTTGTCAGGCATTTAAGTTACCAAAAGGTACTTTTTTCATTGTGATAAATTCTTGCACATGCATTTGGAAACCACATTTTTAACACACTGCCTCTCAAGCCAACAAAGAGCATTTGTGAGAATGAGAGGCAATTTGGTTTCCTCTTTCCTCATGTGTCACCTCTTGACTTAATTTATTCTCCCTCTAGTTTTGAAGCCCTCCTCCAAAGCACAGGGCACCGCCACTTACACAGCCAGCGCTCCACACACACCTGAGGAATTGACTCCAAATGTGTGACAATCGAAGGAAGGAAAATAGAACTCGAAAATAGAACTCCAAATGTGTGACAATCGAAGGAAGGAAAATAGAACTGTGCAGTATGCTAGGAATGCAAGACCACATGTTGGAAAGAACAAGAAATGGAAAAGGGTAAAGATTAGGTCTTAGTTTAATGATTAGATTGAAAGAAGTAACAGAAGAGTTGGTGGACCTCTCTGGTAGTTTTCTTCATTCTCAACTCATGTTTGTTGGGATCCATACCGTGGTCCAGCCACTGTGCCAGATTCTTTTACCTACAGAATTGCATTTAGCCCTCACAGCAACTCCCATTGCACACATGAAGACACAGGCCCAGCCCCAGTAAAGTGGATATGAGATCTAAATGGAGACCTGTCCTCTCAAAGGCTCAATCCACCTTTGCCTCTCTGTCTACTGAGAGGGTGTAAAATTCCAGATACCCTCATCTGATGGCCCTTCTACCTACTTCCCTGGCCCACAATTTCCTGAAGGAGATAGCACTGTCTCTTTTTTTTAGATGAGAGTGATAAAAAGACATGAGAGAACGTGAGAGTGTTTTTTTTTTTTTTTACATTATTAGTGTCATTTTCAATTTAACCATGCTCATGTCATTTTCATCATAACCATAGCCATGTTAATGCAGTAGTAATTGACATGAACAGTGCAAGCTCCACAGCCAACCTGCTGGGGTCGAATCCTGGCACTGTCCTTATTGGTTGCATGACCTTGGGCTCTGCCTCAGTTTCCTCATGGATAATAACAGTTACCTCATATGGTTGTTGTGAGGACTAAGTGACTTAATACATGAATGGTGTTTAGAGTAGTGTCTGGCACACAGTAACCACTCAATAAATATCAGCTGTTGGTATCACTGTGTCATCGTTACCATGTTTTTGCCCTTTATTCATTTTAATGCACTTTCATACAATATCTCATTTGACATAGTCCGTGGAGGGTGTGATGCCTTACCATAAAGGGTCAGAGAGGGGAACAGATAACCCTCACAATTGCAACTAGTTAGCTCTGGTGTCAGCACCAGACTGCCCACGTTATTTCCAATGTGTAACAACACTTTATGAAGTTGTTTTAACCCTTGAATTTTCAAAAGAAACTTCCTTTAAAAGTTTTAATGACTGCAGTGCTCCTTAAGCATAAAAAAGGAGGGACATTTAGCCGGGAGACACCTCTCTAGCAACATTCCACAGCTGCCAGGGCCTCACACCTAGAGGCAACTTGTGGATATGTAGAATCCAAACCAAACCTCCCTTCTGAGTGTGATAAAAATCCCTCCAAACCCCGAATGGCCTCACCATGTTTCGAGGGGTTCCCTCCCTCTAAACATTCCCCAAACTGCTCAGTCCAAGCACCAGGAACCTCATTTTGGGAAAACACGGGCTCTTCCTGCCCAACTCTCGCCCTCTAGGGAGGCGCTCTCCCTCCGCTGCTGTCCACACAGCTGTGCTTACAGCCTGCACCGCTGGCGGGGTGCCCGCCACGCACAGAAGGGCAGCAGGAACACAAAAGGGTGTGGTACCAGGGACCCAGAACAAGTGAAAGAGGACATGCGAGCAGGGAGTTTTCTGAAAACTGCACGAGCCTTCTTGGGCAGCGTGGTGGTCTTTTCACCAGGACGTAGGTGCCCCCACTTGTCTGCCAGCGGTGACCTGGGTGAAGGGCTGCACACATGAGCAGGAATAAGGCGAGAAATCACGACACAGTTGGTCACGAGGACATTAAGATGCACTACATTTGTATCTACTCACAAAAAGAGCCACAGCAGAGGCCTTCTGTGTGACCGAGACCCCTATGGGAAGGGCGACACGGCTCACTTCCAGGCTGGGGCTCGGGCACTGGAAACGTTTAGGAAACTCCAGGCTCTGGACTGAGGTTCGGGAGGGCTGGACTTAAATCTTCACTCCGCAATGGCTGAAATCAGCGTTGGTGCATTGAGACTTGGTTTCTCATCCTTTCAAAAGAACCGGTGGTGATTGTTACGTCCGTGCTCCCTTAAGCTGTTGCAAGGGCAGCGGAAGCAGAAGGGAGCATTCCAGCCACGTCCCTAGCTCTCTCCCGCCCTCCGGGGAGTCACCCGGGAGCTGCAGTCCTCCGCAGCCGCCCTGCTCCCGACGCCTGCCTCTTTCCGCAAAGAAAAGAAACGTGATCTGTGAGGCGCAGGGAGAGGACCAGGGCACCACGTTCTTGGAGACTGTTTTCAGGCACTTCACTAGCTCCTCTGCCTGACTTTGGCTCCTGTGCACTCCCCTGCCCAGCCCTTTCATGACGGGCCTTCCACCCTGCCCCTGCCCCTTGACTTGGTGTTCCCAAGGGCTCTGCTACACTTTCCCAGTGATGGCATCTGTGCCCTTAGGTGCTGTTGACTCTTCTCCCTCCCGCCAGCACGAGAAGGGACCAGAGCCATCGGGCAAGCCATTGCCAGAGTGAGAACCAGTTGGGAAAGTTAGGGGAGCTCCCCCAGGCCTCTGGATTGATCCCCACCTGGCACATGTTCCTGCATCCTGAGGGCCATGGTCTAGGGGAGGCCAAACGGGAAAAGTAGGCCAAACTTTGCTATAGAATGCCATTTGCCACAACTCTGTGAGGAGTTATAGTGACTCCCATATTTCAAGTGGAAACACAAACTCAGCTTACGTAATCTGCTCAAGGTCACAGAGCTCAGAAGCAGCAGGATTGGGACCCTGTCTTCAACAGGTCTCTGCACTTTTCTTCTTCCCAACAGCGACCCCTCTGAGTATGCAGGCTGAAAAGTCAAGTGGATTCTAAAGTGAAATTTCTCCTATAGACATTTTTCTTAAGATAGTGTGTAATTGCACCTATTTCATGTTGACTGAAAGTATTTTCCCTCTGTTTTGTATAGTTTTTATGTCCCCTGAACATAGATAGGTAAAAATTAGTTATCTCAAAGTCCAAAAATGAATGGGATAAAAGAGGTCCCAGAATCCCATGACCTTAGGGACAGAGCAAAGCTTCCCTGCCTACAACACAGCCAAATTGGGGAGGGGATAGGTGGGGCGACTTGAAGCCAATTCAGTGAACATTAATTTGTCACACAGCAGTTCACCACAGTACCAACTGACAGATTTTTGCCTCACCAAACCTTTGTTTGTAATTACATTTTATAAAGTTTACTAAGGTTTGTGTTTCATTTTGTATGTGTAGTATATTTTTAAAATGACCACTGCTTGTGTATTTTGAATTTTAAGTATCATGTTTGTCACAAATATCAAAGGTTTTCTATCCTCTTGGTTAGTCGATTTGCTTTATTGATGGAACAGGGAAAAGCAGGTAGAACTGGGGAACAACACACACTAGGGCCTGTCGGAGGTTCAGGGGTGGGAGGTGGGAGAGCATCAGGAAGAATAGCTAACAGATGCTGGGCTTAATACCTGCATGATGGGGTGATCTGTGCAGCAAACCACCATGGCACACGTTTACCTATATAACAAACCTGCACATCCTGCACATGTACCCCTGAACTTAAAAATTGGGGGGAAAAAGGTAGAGTTAACGGGAGAATGCAAGGAATTGTTCTAGGAATATTGTCACACTTTCAACTGCATGCACCCCCACCAGGTGCTTAGGCACACACACATACATACATACATACACACACACTCTCCCACATAAGCAAAATAAAAGTTTCACATATATGTTCATTTTCACATATCCATGTCAATTTAAATATGCTTAAGGAAAATTCCACTATTCATATAACATGTTGAGCCTCTCAGAGAAAGGAACTTAGAAAAGCAGAGTAAAGAAAGAAGCATTTATTAAGCACCTACTAAGCCCCCGGGGCTCTGTACTATAGTGTCTCCAGAGCTGCATCTTCCTGAAACCCATCCATCGACCACTTGACAGGGAGATAGGTGTCATAATCCCTGTTTACAGAGGAGTAAAGTGAGGCTCAAAATAAAAGGTGCATCACAGACCTAGGTCACCCACTACAGAGTCCTGATTCAGGCCCCCAGTTTTGGAATGGGGAGACAAAGAAGATAAATCTCACAATCCAATCCTGATCCCTGCAATACAGCAGTCCCCCACCTCTTGCTCTGATCTACTCTCATCAGCTAAAGAACAATCGCTCAAGGACAAAAGAACAAAAATCTCAAAGAGAATTACACCAACCTCAATCACTATGCAGGTCCTAAAAAGAGACAAATTAAGACCCCTCGTTTCTTTTGTGACACAGCCTCTCTTTTAGTACAATCACAGGGCAGAGCCTGCATTATTAGCCCGGCTTTGATTTACCAAAACACAGCGCGGGTGAGTCTCAAAAGGAAGAACAATTTATGAAAGGCAAAATGACAATAAATGTGAGAGGAGAAGAATCAAGGGGTTGGAATCTCTAAACTACTGTAAAATTACTTTTGGGTGGCTGTGGGAATATTACTCTACTATGTTAATTTCTCCAGCATGCATAAAATAGATGCCCCTTACTTTTGGGAGGCTGTGGGAATGTTACTCTGTTATCTTAATTTCTCCAGCATTCGTAAAATAGATGCCCCAGAGTTAAGGAACATTCCTGACTTCTTCCTGCTTCTCTTCAAGTGTATTGTTCAATTAATTAAAATCCATTATATTCCTAAAACTTCAGCAGACAGGGGAGGAGAGAGATGGAATTTTGATAGCACGTCTGCTACTCACTTGAGATGAAATTAGCTTAATGCTGATTTATTTTTCACATTCAGTTTCTATACTTACCAACTAGCCTAACTTTCCCAGGGCAGGGTTTTTTCTATGAATGCTTCCTGAATTAATCTATCTATCCACACCCTACAAACCCTAGAAGCCCCATTTCAAACCCCATCAGTTGTTCAAATCTCCTTAATCCAGTCCACAAAGATCACTTCTTCTCTACCTCTGTTTGCACTTTTCTCACACAATTAGATTTAATAAGTACATTAAATGTATTAAATGTGTGCTATGTGACATGAGCCAGACAATATGATGAAGACTAAAGACAAAATCAGTAGTAATAATAGTTGAATTAACTGAAGGCCTATTAAGGGCAGGTATGGTTTAGGAGCTTTTATGTATATTTATTTATTTAGTCCTTATACTCTAAAAGGAATGTCCTACTATTACTCCAATTCTACAGATGAAGTAAACTGAGTTATCCAGTAACTTGCTCAGGGTTACTCAGATTATAAGTGATAAAACAAGAATTTGAACACAGATAGCCTGGCTCTAGAGCCTTGGCAATTAATCACTACTCTACAGCAGCCATTCCTGGCCCACGTTCAAAGAGCTCATAACTAAATAAAAGATAGACATGTTAGCCAGGCACAGTGGCCTACATGCCTCCCAAAACCAGCACTTTGGGACGCCGAAGCAGGAGGATCACTTGAGACCAGGAGTTTGAGATGAGCTTGGGCAACACAGAAAGACCCCATCTCTACACATATACAAAATAAGTTAGCCAGGCCTGGTGGTGTGCACCTGTAGTCCCAGCTACTCAGAAGCCTGAAGCAGGAGAATCACTTGAGCCCAGGAGTTCAAGGCTGCAGTGAGCTATGATCGCACCACTGCCCTCCAGCCTGAGTAACAGAGCAAGATCCCTTCTTTTTTTTTTTTTTTTTTTTTTGAGACAAAGTCTTCCTCTGTCACGCAGGCTGGAGTGCAGTGACATAATCTTGGCTCACTGCAACCTCTGCCTCCCAGGTTCAAGCAATTTCCTGCCTCAGCCTCCCAAGTAGCTGGGAATAGAGGTGCCACCACACCTGGCTAATTTTTTATTTTTAGTAAAGATGGGGTTTCAGCATCTTGGCCAGGATGCTCTTGAACTTCTGACCTTGAATCCACCTGCCTCAGCCTCCCAAAGTGCTGGGATTACAGGCATGAGCCACCATGCCCAGCCTCCCAACTCTATTTAAAAAAAAAAAAAAAAAAAAAGAAGACAGGTATAATCAGAAGATGACACAAAGGTGTTACTATGCTTCAGTGGTTTGAGAAAAGGGACCAACAAAGACTGGGAGGGTCTAGTAGGAATTTCTCAGGAAGATACAGGGGTGGGGAGAGATTTGAGGCATTTTTTAGTTTAGCAAACTAAAGAGACATGTAACATCAAATTTCTCCTAGCTCTACCATCCTGTAAATCCATGAGCAGGATTGTGTCATAACCTAAAGAATAACTTTCACTGGGTTTACAAAGAATGTTGTGCTGGTAAAAAGCTCTCCAGAATAGAAAAAGCCAAAATAAAAGCACCCCAAGTATTTGCAGATTTACTTTGCCAGTTTCCATGGCGTTAATACTCCCACGATGGCAGATTTCAGGCTACCAACCAGATATCACTGAATTCAACTCAGAGTTGAGAAGAGATATATACAATTGGTCTTAAGAGCCAGTCTGATCTAGCTCCAGCACCCCACCGCATGAAGTTCTTGCAGTGTGAATCAGAAACCGAAGAAGCCCAGAGTTAGGTGGGCAGGAAAATACCCACTCCTAAGGGAGAGAGGCCTCGGGCACTCAGAAAGGAAAGAACATGTGCTCAATCTGCAGAAGTCTGAAGCAGGTAGGGCGGCATGCTGCCAGCCCCCAAAACAAACTCTGGGCAAATGGGGATGTCAACCACAGAACCAAGTCAAAGATCCAGGAGGAAAAGAGTGGCATGAGAAAAAAGACTCAAAGGGTATACAGATGCCTGGTCCAGAAAGGAAACTCCTGAGTACAACAAGGCAAAACCTTCAGGCAATGCCCAGTTAGGACCTGAGGATGAAACAGAAAGTCCAGAGAGCCTTTAGTGTTAGCTGTCCCTCCCAACCCACTGAAATCCCCCACCCCAGCGTGGGTTTGGAGCTCCTCCTCTGGAAGCTCCAAGCATCCTGTGCTGAACTCTAATACAGCCCTTCCCATCGCACACTGTGGTTTTCTGTACATGTGTCTCCCACTAGGCTGTGAGCCTCCTTCAAGGTACATACAGAGCATAGAGCGGGAGTCAACAAACTCAGCCCATGGGCCAATCTGGGCTGCCACCTGCTTTTTAGGATATGCAATCTAAGTATGATTTAATAGCTGAAAAAAAATTAAATTAGAATATTTTGTGATACATGTACATTATGTAAAATTCAAATTTCAATGTCCATAAACAAAGTTTTAGTGGAACTCAGCCATGTTCATTTATTAACTTATTGTCTATAGCGGCTCTCATGCTGTCATATGGCCCACAAAACCTAAAATGCTATTTGCTCATTTACAGAAACAAAATTTGCCAATTCTTGCACATAGCATGCCACAAGATAGGAAGCTCTGGATAATGTTTGATTAATGATTACTTGACCCTAAAATCAACCCCAGCCTTTTTCAACCTTGTAATTATTCCAGCTTTCCCAGTCAGAGGACCCCACTTATCCTAGCAACAAGCTTTGTTTTCCAGCTCCTTTAAGCACTTTGTTCCCAGGGAGAATTCAATGAAATCTTCCCAAATTGGTTGGTGTCAATCTGCCTGTATAAACACTCCCAAGTTAATAGTTCTATGGAATTTGACTAAAAGTTCTACTAAAAAAAAGGGAGGGATTCCACAGCTAAATAAGCTTAATCAATGCTGAGCTAAAGAACAAAACATGTTTCTTACCAGAGAACTCCTCAGAGCCTTTAAGATGCTGATGCAGGCCGGGCGCGGTGGCTCAAGCCTGTAATCCCAGCACTTTGGGAGGCCGAGATGGTTGGATCACAAGGTCAGGAGATCGAGATCATCCTCGCTAACACGGTGAAACCCCATCTCTACTAAAAAATACAAAAAACTAGCCAGGCGAGGTGGCGGGCACCTGTAGTCCCAGCTGCTCGGGAGGCAGGAGAATGGCGTGAACCCAGGAGGCGGAGATTGCAGTGAGCTGAGATCTGGCCACTGCACTCCAGCCTGGGCGACAGAGCCAGGCTCTGGCTTCAAAAAAAAAAAAAAAAAGATGCTGATGCAAGGCTGGGCACAGTGGGTCATGCCTGTAATCCCAGCACTTTGGGAGGCCAAGGTGGAAGGATCACTTGAGTCCAGGAACTAGAGAACAGCCTGGGCAACATAGCAAGACCTTGTCTATATAAAAAATTTAAAAATTCACTGGGTGTAGTGGTGTATGCCTATAGTCCCAGCTACCTGGGAGGCTGAGGTGGGAGAATCGCTTGAACCTGTGAGGTCAAGGATGCAGTGAGCTGTGATCCTACCACTGCACTCCAGCCTGGGCGACAGAGGGAGGACCTGTCTCAAAAAAAGAGAGATGCTGATGCACTCTGTGAAACTCCAAGATGGGGAGCATTTCCTGAACTTATTTGACCAAGGAACCTTCTTGTTGAAAACTATTCCTCAATCTACTTTGGGAGTCTGATTCTAAAAGAAGTAGAGCACTAACAAATATATGTTCATCAAAGCTACCTAAAGAGTTTATTGTTTTGATCCAAGTTATTTGACTTAACTGTGACCACCACTACCACCACGTGGCTGTGGGTAACATGAACTACAAGGCAGCTGCAGCCTGCATCACCCTGAAGAGGGCATCTATTGCTCAACTCCCAGCATGGCCACTGCCTGAAAATCTCATTACCACTGCTGCCCACAGTGCTGTCTCCCTCTCCTCCTTTGAGTCTTTGCTCAGATGTCACCTTCTCAACAAGGCTACCTTATTTAAAACCACCATCCTCTTCCCCAGCACTCTGGATTTCTCTCATCCTGTTCCAACTTTTCCTCTGTTCTACGTTTTCCTCTGACACTGATTTCCTTCTAACAAATCATGTAAGATCCAAGATCTAAGATGCAGGGACTTTTTATCTAATTTTCCACAAGCATATATAGCCCAAGCACCTAGAAAAGCACTCATAGCAGGTTCCCAATAAACATTAGTTGAAAGAATGACTGAATGAGTAAATGGCAGTAACCACCGATTCCTCTTCCAGTGTTCTACCCACTACTTTTGTATCCAAGGTCTAAGAGATAACCGAGGAGGGGACAGATTATACAATTATAAGGACTTTTACTTTCCCTGAGTGAGATGAGGAAACACTGGAGGGTTCTGAGCCCAAGAGGGAGATAATCTGACTTAGCAGGCTGCTTGGCTAAGAATAGACCATTTAGGAAATTATTGCAATCACTCAGACAAGAAATGATGGTGGCTTGGATCAGGGTGGAGAAGTGGAGGTGGCTGGAAGTAGTGAGATTCTAATTATAATTTAAAGGAAGAGGCAACAAGATTTGCTGACAGTTCAAACATGGTTGTGAGGGGAAAAAAAAGGAATCAAGGATGACTTCAGTGTTTTTGGCCTGAGAAAGTAGAAGGATGGAATTGCCAAAAACCAAAACAGAAAAATGTGGACTAAAAGTCTTTGGAGAAGAAAAGCAGAAGTTCTGTTTTGTACATGCTAAGGTCAAGCTGTCATTTAGACAACCATAGATTAGACACCATCCAATGTTGAATAGGCAGTTGCATATACAAGTCTGCTATGCAGGACAGGAGTCTGAGCTAGAGGTATAAATGTGGGAGTCACTGGCATATGGATGGTTTTTAAAGCCATGATACTGAATGAGATAACCAAGGGAATCACATGGAAAAAGAATAAGAGACCAAGGACCAAACTCTAGGGCAAGTCAATACTCAGAGATCTGGGAGGACTAGAAGATCCTGCTAAGGAGGCTATACAGCGGCAGTCAGTGAGGAATCTAGAGATTACAGTGCCTTGGAAATCATGTGAAGAAGGAAAGAGTGGTCAGCTAAGTTTAATGCCTAGGTCAAGTAAGAGAAGGACTAATAATTGACTATTAGACTTAGTAATGTTCAGGTCACTGGTTACCCTAACTAGTGAGTTTCTACAGAGAACAAAAGGCAAAACCTGGATTGGAGTAGATTTGAGAGAAAATGGGGAGATTTTGGAGACAGGGAGTTTAGAGAACTATTTGTAGATAATCAGCTGCATGCAGATGCAGAGCAATGGGGTAGCAGCTGATAGATAAAAAGCATCAAGAGAACCTTTTCTAAGGTGGCAGCAATAACAGCATGTTTGCATGCTGATGGCAATGATAGCAATCTAGAGGGAAAATGAATGATGCAGAAAAGGAAAGGGAGAATTACCAAAGTAATGTTCTTGACTAGGGATGAGCTGAGCTCCCTAGACAACAGGCATTAGAAACTACTGCAAAAATCGATGTCTCACAAATAGCACCATAATCCACCTAATAACATGGGCAAAACACCCAAGTCATCTTCATTCCTACTTAGCCTCTCTTGCTCACAAGACACATATGCAAACAAGCACACAGAAACACCTCCCTAATCCATTAATAACCTCCATTGGCTATACTGCCAAAATCTGACAATTTCTGACTGCGTCAACTGCTATTGTCCTTACCCAAGTCGAATGTATTTTTTCTGTGAACTACTGCAATAGCCTCTCACTTTTTCTGTTTTCCAAGAAAATCTTTTATTGAAGCATAACATGTGCATAGAGAAAAGTCCCCAAATCGTAAGTATACAACGTGATCAATTTTCAACAGACTGAACACACCCAGATTAAATGTAACCATCACATGGATCAGGAAGTAGGACATTACCAGCATCCCAGGAGCCCTCTCATGCCACCTCCCAGCCACTCGCCACCATCCCAAAGGTAACATTATCTGGATTTCTATCACCATGGATTCATTTTCTCTATTTCAAAATTATATAAAAAGAATCATGTATGTAATCCCAGCACTTTGGGAGGCCGAGGCGGGTGGATCACAAGGTCAGGAGATCAAGACCATCCTGGCCAACATGGTGAAACCTCATCTCTACTAAAAATACGAAAATTAGCCGGGTGTGGTGGCGGCGCATGCCTGTAGTCCCAGCTACTTGGGAGGCTGAGGCAGGAGAATTGCTTGAACCCAGGAGGCAGAGGCTGCAGTGAGCCGAGATCATGTCACTGCACTCCAGTCTGGGCAACAGAGCGAGACTCTGTCTCAGAAAAAAAAGAATCATGTAGTGTGGCTTCTTTTGTGTCTGGCTTCTTTCACTGAAAATTTTGTTTGTGAGATTCATTCATGTTGCTTGCACATAGACATAGTTCCCTTTTTCTTTGCTGTATTGTGCTTCTTTGGATGAACATACCACCTTTTATTTATCCATTGTACTGTTAATATTTAGATCATTTCCAGTTTGAGGGTGTTATGAATAGGCTGCTATGAACATTTTCCTTCACATCTCTTGGTGCACATATGTAGGAATTTCTCTTGAGCATATATTCAGGAGAGGAATTTCTGGTTCAAAAGTTATGTATATATTTATCTTTAGTAGATCCTACCAGTTTTCCAAAATGGTTAAATCGTTTGCCACTCTCATCGCAATGTAGAGGAGTTCCATTGTTAACATCCTCGCCAAGACTTGATTTTGTGCTCTTTTTTGTTTTCGCCATTCTAGTGGTGTACAATGCTGTCTCACTAAGATTCTAGTTAAATAGCCTTTCAGTCTCCCTGCTTCCACTTTTGCCTCCCTCCAATCCATTCTCCAAATAAAAACCAGAGAAATATTATCAAACACAAGTAAAAGTACACTATTTTCCTTCTTAAAACATCGCAATGGCTCCCAGCTACACTCAGAGTAAATCCGAACTCGGAAGCACAGCCTCCAAGTCCCTGCATGATCTGCCTGCTGCAGACCTGCCTGGCCAACGTCACCTAATCAACCATGCTCCACGTTCGCTGTGCTCCAGACACACCACCTCCTTCCTCTTCCTTAAACAAGCCAGGCTCCCCCTTGCTTGCCTAACTACTATTCTTCCTTCAGGTCACAACTTACAAGTCACATCTTCAGGTGAGAACTCCTAACTGGCCTCCATATCAACAGTGACTCTCCTCTGCAGTGCTTACACAATCTCTACATAGCTTGTTTCTTTATTCACTTGTTCATGTCCTATTTCCCTTACTAGATTGTGTGGTCCACAAGGGCAAGGACACGGCCTTCTTGGTCATTACTGCATGTCCAGTACCTGGCACTAGGAGCTCAATACATTTTTATCAGCTGATTGACTTAATAAATAGGATTGCTGGCCAGGCGTGGCAGCTCACACCTGTAACCCAGCACTTTGAGAGGCCAAGGCAGGAGCATCACTTGAGTTCAGGAGTTTGAGACCAGCCTGGGCAACATGGCAAAACCTTATCTCTAGAAAAAATGAAAAAATTAGTCAGGTGTGGTGGTGTACGCGTGTAGTCCCAGCTACCCAGGAGGCTAGGGTGGGAGGACAGCTTGAGCCCAGGAAGTCAAGGCTGCAGCAAGCTGTGATCACACCAATGGGTGACAGAGTGAGACCTTGTCTCAAATAAATAAAGAGTAAATAGTATCTCTCTTGGGGGGACCTAAGTTAAGCAGTTCTTTCACACTGAGGAAAATTGATAAAGCAAAATGCTCTGAGACGCTCAGAGGAGAGGCCTCACTTATACATCGACATAGCCATTGTTTACTGGGCACCTATTATGGAGGCAATAGGCCCTGTGTACTCTGCGACAGAGCAACAGAGACCACGTCGGAGCTCCCTCTCAATTGCCAATGAGCTTTTAATCCAGTGCAGGTGACTTTGAGGGCCCTCAGACTCCTGCTCCCTGCTTTCGGCCACTTTATGTAGGTTTACCTTTTCTACAGAGGTACAGAAGCACTTCCATTCATTTGTCCAGTTTTCTAGTACAGAAAGTTTGTGGGAGTATTTTTCCTGATAATAATGCTAATAAGTTATCACTTAAATTTTTTGAAAAATTAATAAGAGAAAAATAATGGCCATTTATACTTCCACTACCCTGGAAAAATCAGCATATCCCTTTCAAGGCTTTGTTATTTCTTTTTCCCTTTATTGTTAATGTTGGTCAAAGGGCTCAGGAGGGGACTTGGTTGAAACTAGTGTATACAGCAGGGCCTGTGGGGGATTCTAATTATTCAAGCCTGCATTGTCCTCTATGCCCAAAACTGGTGGAAAAGAACTGGGGATAGATTACTAAGAGCTTCAGGCTTAGAGCCTGTTTCCAGCACATTTGCTTAAATCATTGTCCACATGTTGCCTTTGTCTCCCCATCAGGGATGCCAAGGAGCCTGACAGTATTACAGCAATTCAGCAGACGTTGCCCTGAAATTGAGAGTGAATATAGCGTCTCCCAGATCAACCAAATAGATTCAGAAGCCATACTTTGGCCCACCTTTCCCGAAATGGAGATTTTGTTTGGATAAAGAGCCATCATGGGCCGGGCGCGGTGGCTCAAGCCTGTAATCCCAGCACTTCGGGAGGCCGAGACGGGTGGATCACAAGGTCAGGAGATCAAGACCATCCTGGCTAACACGGTGAAACCCCGTCTCTACTAAAAAATACAAAAAACTAGCCGGGCGAGGTGGCGGGCGCCTGTAGTCCCAGCTACTCGGGAGTCTGAGGCAGGAGAATGGCGTAAACCCGGGAGGCGGAGCTTGCAGTGAGCTGATATCCGGCCACTGCACTCCAGCCCAGGCGACAGCCAGACTCCGTCTCAAAAAAAAAAAAAAGAGCCATCATGTATGGCACCCCTAGTCTGTCCTGGGCACAGTGCTGGACACTTCACACAACTTTAATCCTCACAATGACTCTAGATGTAGGCATTGTCTCCATTTGCAGTTGAGGCTCTGCAAGGTGAGTGAACTGTTCAAGGACTCAGTAGGTGGATGATTCAAGCTTGTACTAAGCCCTCTCTGGCTCCATGGGCTTGCTCAGCTATGCTGGTAAGTTTTGCCTTGGCTGCGAATGGCTAGAATCAAAGGAAGAACAGAGGCGGACCTTTCCTGTGCTGGATCTAAAATTGCTGGTGAGCTCGCAGTGCTACGCACAGACTCTCCAAAGGAGACTGGGGAAAACATCAAATTAATTGATATCATCACAGGGTTAGATTACTACTTAATAGATGAGCTAAACCCTGAGGACATGGCCTCAATATAGCCAGAATTTCAAACTGCAGTCTTATCTCTTCCCACAGTGCATGTGGATGTCTAACTCCCTGTTACCGCTTTGATGAGTTTGTATTAATAACCCCTGCTTAGGTAAGGAGCTGGGCCATTGAGAGCTGGCCAAGGCCGGTTCCTGAGCCCCAGGCCATGATTCGCCTCACTCTGGACTTCAGTTCCAGAGAGAGAGGTCAATGGCAGGGCATGGGAACAGGATCGACCCCCAAGCTTGTTCTGTCCCCAGAACAGAAGTCCCTAGAAACACTATGGGTGGGACAGAAGTTAGGGCCAGAGAGCAGGGAATCGCATCTGCTAAGTGAGGGGAGTTTTCCAATGAAAACAACTCAGCAAGGCCTTCGGTCCCCTGGGAAGATTTCCTTCAGCTTACGCACACTCAGTTCCTCCTCCCTCCTCCTCTGTCTCCCTGGGGTTGGACTAGAAGTCAAAGCACTTCTGACCAGCAATGTCCTCCAAACCCTGGGGAAGATGCAAGACCTTGACCTACACTCTGGGCCAACTGCATCTCAGATCAATAAGATCTTAACTCACTTACCTGTGTTTGACAGGGAAGCAACAAACCCTTCTTTGAACACTGAAGTTAGGGGTGTGATTTTCCTTTTAAATACAGACAGAGTGGCCTCGGGGGTAGTGAGAAGCTCCATCCTCAGAAGGATCCAAAAGAGGCTGGGTGACCACATGAAAGGGGCACTGGGACAGTGATTCGGAATTGACATGTGGCCTTGAGTTAGACACTAGTTTCAAATCCAACAATTTATTAAGCTGCACCGGTGTGCGAAGCAAACCTGACCTCTGTCTTCACAGGTTAGTGGGGCAGACAGACATGGAAACAATGGCAGAAAGAAACATGTCATTACAAATTGTGATCAGTCCTAAAAGGAAAGGGTAGCGGTCATGAGAAATAATAACAAGGAGAATCAATAATTTTGAGTAGGGGTTCTGAATTTATGTTTCGAAACAGTTCACTGTGGCTGCCATGAAGAGTCTGGGTTGGAGAGGCAAGAGTGGAGGTTGGAGGCGAGTTAGAAAGCCAACTCACTGGCCCATGGAATAGATGATATGGCTGAATCCAGGTGTGAGTGGAAGAAGTGGGGCGATATGATACAATGGGAGGCATATTTTGGACATAGAATCAACAGGACTTAATGGTACTTGAGAAGTGAGAGCTTGGGGAGGAGAGAAAAAGGGAAATAACTCCCAAGTTTGGGACTGAACAAGGTCATCTGAAAAATCTGAGTTTATAGTATTGTATAGATTCTATGACTATGAAGCTTCAAAGTCTAGACTAACAGGCCCGTCTAGGAGGTAGGGCCAGTCCTATCCCTTGATATGACTCAGAGCCACAAGGGGTGTTAAAAGCAATGCCACCGAAAAGGTCTTTCCCACATTGGGGCCTGAAAGGAAGTGAGGTTTTACTCTGGCACCCATCTCCCTTATACAGTGTATATCAAAATCATAATCAAGGTAAACCAAGATCATAGCCAGAGAATCAGTGTCAAGCATCCAGTTAAAAGAGTGAAGATGAAAAAGGAATAATAAATAGCAAAATCACTGCATTTTCTATATATTGTATAGAAATCATTATACACACACACAAAGAGAGAGACACCTATAATCAAAAAGAAAAACACAGACAACCCAATAAAAAATGAATAGAAGATTTGAACAGGCATTTCACATACACACACACAAAAAATCAATTGCCAATAAACATACGAAAAGGTGCCCAACTTCCTTAGCATTAGAGAAACACAAAATAAAACCATACTCAGCTACTGCTACATAGGGCTACAATGAAAAAGACTAACAATACGAAGTGTTGGCAAAGATTCAGAGCAAATAACCCTCTCATACATTATTTATGGTAATTTAAATTGAAACAACAGGTTGGGTTTTTTTTGTTTTTTTTTTTTTTTTGGCTTTAGTATCTACTAAAGCTAAATATACACATAACCTATGACCCAGCCATTCCACTCCTAGGTGTTTATCCAACAGAAATATGTACATATTTGTGCCAGAATAAACATACCACAATGTTTTTAGGGGGACTGTTTCTAAAGTCAAAAACTGGGGGAAATGCAAATGTCCATCCACAAGAGAATGAATAAAATAAATTATGACATAGTCCTACAAAGGAATACTATGTAGAAATGAAAGCGAATAAACAAAATGCACTAGACAACAACATGGATGAATCTCACAAGCATAATGTTGAAAATGAAACCAAATGCAAAATAGAGTATTCTATGATTCAATTTACATTAAGCTCAAAAACAGGCAAAACTACTCTAGGATGATAAAAGTCAGGAGAATTATACTTTTAGGGAGGATCATGGTGAATAGACCTGAGCAGAAGGAGGTTTCTCAGATGCCAACAATGTTTCTTCATCCGGCCTGTGGCTCTACAAGAAAGTCCATTTCATGAAAACCCATCAACATGTCCCATTCGATTTGTCTGCATTTATGTATTTATGTTGTACATCAATAAAAACGTACCCAAAACACTTAGGAAGAGTATTTGCCTATGACAACTAAAGGCAATATGGTTGCAATAAATAACCAAAATCATAGTCAAAGTAAACCAAAGTCATGGCCAGAGAGTCAGTGCCAAGCAAGTTACAACAGGATGAAAAAAGAATAAGAAGTAGCAAAATCATTGCATTTACAAACATTAATTTTCTGAACATTTTTCCAGGTTTTTGGCCCTGATATGTTGTTATCACAGAATTTGTCTCCCAACTTTTGTTTTGGCTGTATTTTAAAGGTTTGCAAAGGCATCATCATATCCCTTTCAACGTAGTGTTTTAAACAAGCATATATGTACACACCCATGAACCCCAAGGATATGTGCCATAATAATATAAGTATGGGACCACAAGACAACCAGAGTGATCCCCATAATCACCCACAAAATAAGTCTGATTATTTTATTATCACACCTGGTCTACGTGTACATGCTCTTTGCCACTGAATGCTTAATTATAGGAGTCCAAAAACTATTTGAGTGGCTATCCTAATCATCAAAAAATTATGTGCTGTGTAATGAAAAAAACACACGCTTTAGTCCACCGTTTATCTATGTACTCCTCAACAATTGATTTAGCCTCCTTGACTCAGTTTCTGCTCATATAAATGGAGGAAATACTACCTACATCATGGGACTAGAGTGAGAATTAAACAAAACAGCTTACAGCAAAGTGCCTGGTACACACTAAGCCCTTGACAACTGCTAGACAGTTGCAGCAATGTAGCAGATTTTTGACCTTGCAGTTTTACCCATTTTAACATAAATGCATTAACATTGCCTATTTCCTGCATATTTTAATGAGGATTAAGGGTCAGGCATTTTGAACTTGTTTCGTAGACTGGGCATTTTCAGGAAATGTTGAAAAATATCTCAGATCCTGTCATTTCAGAAAGCAAAGCAGATAAAGGAGAAAGGGTATTGAAACCTTACATTTGAATTCATGAAACAGACACATTTTCGGGTGCACATACTGAAAGTAGAAATAAAATTAACCACCAATTAATGATTGAATGAAAATAAGTCTCAAAAAGAAAATCATAAGGATTCAATTTTACCCTATTTAATTCATATTCTGATCAAATTTCTTTCAGTAACACTAAACTATCACCATTGACAATAAATAATTACTAAGAAAGAACAATTTCAATTGCAATTACATAAATAAAGATCCTTAATTTTTTGGATCTTTTTAATTTTGGATTAATATGTCCTTTAAAAAATGTTTTTTCTGAACTCTATTTTTTCAACACAATTCCACTCACATTTTGTCCACATTTTTTATTAGAAAATTGACTTCTTTTGCCTCAATATTAGGATATTAATTAAATAAAGTATGGCACATTAATATAACGGACTTTTTCCCCCATAGGTTATTGGGGTACAGGTGGTGTTTGATTACACGAGTAAGTTCTCTAGCAGTGTTTTGTGAGGTTTTGGTGTACCCGTCACCCGGGCAGTATACACTCCACCCTATTTGTAGTCTTTTATCCTTAGTCCCCCCTCCCACCCTTGCCCCCATGTCCCCAAAGTCCAATATATAATGGACATTTAAAATATAGCCATAAAAGTTGTATTTTCAAAGAATATTTGATGATTTAGGGAAAGGTCCATAAAATATCTTTAAACAGCACAAAAAGAGGATATGAAATAGTATGTGTACAGTGTAATTTCATTTCTGTAATGTTTATGCATGTTTGCACATGCATATAATAAAATTTTGGGAGGACAGCCATTCAAAATGTTCATAGTAGTTATCTTTGAATGACAGGATTGTGGGAGATATGCATTTCTTTCTTTAAACTTTTTGTCTTTCAAATTTTACACCATAAATATATACTACTTTAATAATAAGAAAATCTTATTTTTAAAAACGATTTGTAATTGTTTATTTTTCTGTACTCTGTAGGTCTTGGCAAAAATCTAAGTGAAGATTTGTAAAATCTTTCTTCTCCTATCACTGCTCTCTCCTGGCCACTTTCATTTTGCCCGTGCATGTGAAATATTTATGAACATCATGTAATCTAAGAAAGAATAAGCATCTGTTTGCAAGTGGTTATATGGAAGTATTCAATATTTTAGGCTCTGAACAATATTTTCTCAAACAGACTAAAAAATTGACCTGTCCAAATTGCCTAAGGGGTCAATGTGGAAAGCAGAGAATACAAGTCTACATTCTGGCCTCTCCCTGAGCGTGTGACCCTGAATGAGTCATCCAACCACTCACATCCTCTGCTCCTCACTTGGGCCCTAAGGGAACTGTCTCTCCCATCTCTAAGGCCCAGAAGGCCCTGTGAAGCTTGCTTAGAGGTCTCACCAAGGCCGCAGTGTTTGGTCCAATAGCTCTGCATTGGTTTGCTAGGGCTTCCACAACAAAGCACCACAGACTGAGTGGCTTAAACAATGGAAATTCATTTTCTCACAATTCTGGAGACTAGAAGTTCAAGATGATCAAAGTGTCAACAAAGTTGGTTTCTCCTGAAGCCTCTCTTCTTGGCTTGTAGATGGCCATCTTCTCCCTATATTTTTACATGATTTTCCTCTGCGTGTGTCTGTGTCCTAATCTCTTCTTCTCATAAGGACAGCAGTCGTATTGGATTAGAGCCCACCCTAGTGACCTTGCTTTACCTTAATTACGTCTGTTTTTGTTTTTTTGTTTGTTTTGAGACAGGGTCTCACTTAGTCACCTAGGCTGGAGTGCAGTGGCACGATCATGGCTCACTGCAGCCTCGACCTCCTAGGCTCAAGCGATCCTCCCACCTCATCCTCCCAAGTATCTGGATCCACAGGCATGCACCACTACACTCAACTAATTTTAAAAATTTTTTGTAAAAACAGGGTCTCACTATGTTGCCCCAGACTGATCTCGAACACCTGGGCTTACAGGCATGACCTACCGCACCTGGCCTTAATTATCTTTTTAAAGACCATATATCCAAATACAGTCACATCTGAGATACTGGGGGTAAGGACTTCAGCATATTAATTCATCAGGGGGCACAGTTCAGCCAATAACAAGTTCCTATCAAGGAAATGAGCATAGAAAGTAGAAAGAAATGGATCTAATAGAGGTAAGAGAGTCTAATTAATGAAATTGTATAGGATTGCCTGCAAATTTCCCAAAATGTAGGTGAAGTTCCATTTTTTTCACACCCCTCTATAGCAGGCAACTACTTCATGAAGGAGACCTCAGGGTGGGAGAATCTTCTATATATTATCCAACAAGCTATCATGCCCACTGCCAGCTCAGAGTTCAACTTTAGCAGCATCCCCACTTTAATTCATTAGAGAGAGATTGTTTATACACTTATTTGAATATTTTACTGCATTTCGCCCTTATTATGTCAAATAAATGTGTAGAAAATGGAAAAATGACAGGCTGAAACTAGTGATTAGAAACATAAGTCTCATAATCTTACTACAATTGACATGAAAATGAGAATTATCATGTGGGCTCAAATCAGGAACTCTCTTAACTGGGAGTTCACTGAACTTAGGCTGATGTGTATACATCTGTGAAGGAAAAAAAACAAAGCTAAATAACATGGAACAATTTCCAAAACCAGATGATCAAAGATTGAACCTAAAAGACTAGATGTAGTTTGTAAGGAAAGCCAGTCTTCAGCTTTTAGAAAAGGGAATTTCCCTTGCCACATTCAAATAACTCATATAACCTTTATACACTTGACATTTGCACACTTGATTCCAATAACTACCTATAGGAAACTTGTTATAGAAAAAAAGAGAATTCCCTAGAGGTAAGTAAGGAACTGCCTAACGCAGTTCTTAGCAGACAGCATTTCAACAAATAATGTTGAACAAACAACTCCAGTGAGCATGATTTAACAAGTCCCTAGCCACATCACTGAAGCATACTTTCTACACACGTCCTGAGTCATCTTACACCCCTCTCTCTCTCATCCCCAGACATTCATTCAGATTCACGGATTCTGCTTTCATGTTTCTTAACTCTCTCTCTTTCTCTCTCTCTCTCTCTCTCTCTCTCTCTCTCTCTCTCTCTGTCTGTCTTTCTCTCTCTCTCCCTTTCCACCCCTACTTTCCCAGCTCAAGTATTCACTACCTCTTGCCTAGAGAGGCATCCTACCTCTGGTCTCCTCCCTTCCAAGCCAGCCCACAACCACTGCCAGAACTCCACTTGTTCAATCAATGAGTATTTATTGAGCCCTTACTAGGTGCCCTGCAGACACTACTTACTAGGGCCCATAGACACTATGTTGAGCCCTGGAAAGTCCATCTTGAACAAGGCAGACACACACCCTGAAGGTGATAGTCTAGCCAGGGAGATAAACAATTGCTGTAGACAAACAATTACCATACACTAGTACTGTGAGTACTTTGTTAGGAAAAAAACAGCATGCATCAAGAGAAGATAACTGGAAAACCAAAACTAGTGTAGTTGAATGAAAAAAATTACGTAAAAAGGTATTTACTGCTATACGTCTTTATCTGGGAAGATCCACAAAAGAGGGAGATGGGGAAACTTAAAAGTTAGCAGATTTTGATGGGGTAATCAATAAATGTACATTTAATATGCCTATTAGATATCTGACTACAAATATCAAGACAAGTGGGTGTGTGAGTTTAGAGTCCTGGATCAGGGACGGAGATAGAGAATGGGGGTTGTCCATATTTAACATCACAGAATTGAATGAGATCACCTACAAAGAGGAGAGGAGAAAAGGGAAAGGAGCGGGGAGAAGAAAGACAAGTACTGACCTCAGTTTTTAGAGGTCAAAAAGATGAGAAAAACAATGAAAAAAAAAAAAAAAAAGATGAAGGCCAGTCATTGAAGTCAGAGCAGGAGAATGAGGAGTCACAGAGCAAGAGGGAAGAAACTGCCTCATTCACAAATGAGGCAGCAGAGTCTTTTCAGCAAGTGGTGCTGAGAAAACTGGATATTCACATGCAAACACATGAAACTGGACTCTTACCTTACACCTTGTACAAAAATTAACTCACAGACCTAATCATAAGAGCTAAAACTAAACACTCATAGAAGAAAACACAGGAGAAAAGCTTCAGGACATTGGATTTGGCAATGATTCCTTAGATAAGACACCAAAAGCACAGGCAACCAAAGAAAAAAGAGACAAATTGGACTTACCAAAATTTAAAACTCTTGTGCATCAAAGGACACAATCAGAAGAGTGGAAAGGCAACCAAAGGAACAGGAGAAAGTATTTGCAAATCATTTATCCAATAAGGGTTTAATATCTAGACTATATGAAGAGCTCCTACAATTCAACAATAACAAAGAAAAACAACCCGATTTTAAAAATTAGCAAAGGACTTCAATAGATATTTCTCCAAATATACAAGATATACAAATGGTCAACAAGCACATGAAAAGATACCCACTAACACAAATCATTAGGAATACACAAATCAAAACCCCAATGAGATATCACTACACACTCACTAGGATGGCTGCTAGTTAAAACAAAACAAAACAAAAAACAGAAAACAAGTGTTGGCAAAGATGTGGAAAACTGGAGCTCTTATATACCCTTGGGAGGAAGGTAAAATGGTACAACTGCTATATAAAACAGGCGGTCCTCAAAAAATTAAACACAGAATTACCATATGATCCAGGAATACTACTTCTGGGTATGTATCCAAAATAACTGAACACAACATCTCAAAGAGCTGTTTGTATACCCATGTTCCTGGCAGCATTATTCACAAAAATCAAACAGTAGGCCAGGCACGGTGGCTTACACCTGTAATCCCAGCACTTTGGGAGGCCGAGGCAGGCAGATCACGAGGTCAGGAGATCAAGACCATCTGGCTAACATGGTGAAACCCTGCCTCTACTAAAAATACAAAAAATTAGCCGGGCACGGTGGCGGGCACCTGTAGTCCCAGCTACTCAGGAGGCAGGGGCAGGAGAATGGCATGAACCCAGGGGGCGGAGCTTGCAGTGAGCCGAGACAGCGCCACCGCACTCCAGGCTGGGTGACAGAGCAAGACTCCCTCTCAAAAAAAAAAAAAAAAGAGTAGTAGTAAGCTAAGTATTCATCAACAAACAGAAAAAAAAAAGAGTTTTATTCAACCTTAAAAAGAAGAAAATTCTGACATATGCTGTGATATCAATGAACCTTGATGATATTATGTAAAATAAAATGTAAAAATCATAACAGGACAAATACTGTATGAGTCCACTTATATGAGGAGCCTAGAATAGTCAAATTCATAGAAACCAAAAGTAGAATCGTGGTTACCAATGACAGGGAGGCAGGGGTACAAGGGAGTTGTTGTTTAATGAGTATAGAGTTTTGATTTTCCAAGATGAAGAGAGCTCTGGAGACTAACTGCACAGCAGTGTGGATGTGCTTAACACTACTGAACTGCACACTTTAAAAAGGTTAGATGATACATTTTACATTATGTGTATTTTACCACAGTTTTAATTTTTTAAAAGAATCACAAAATGAAGAATTAGTCCATATTGCTGAGAGGCAATAAGATGAGGACGGAACTCTCCATGACAAGACAAAGCACTGAAGCCTTTGTTCAAGCCATTTCAGTAGAGTGAATCCCAGAAGCCTGATTGAAATGTCAGTGGAAGGAAGACTGTAAGATGAGGAAATGGAGCTCATGGGAATACAGAACTTTCTAGCTTGAAAAGAAGCACAGAGATGAGGCACAGCAGGAGGAGGGGATGGGGTCAAGGTTGGCACAGCAGGAGGAGGGGATGGGGTCGAGGGCTATAAAAGAATGTAGGGAACTGTGGGAGGGCCACCCTGGGGTGTAGGGCGGCCATTTGAGATCTGTGGTCTTACATTTGAAATGGGCCTTGCTGGCATGGTTGTGTTTTCTGCAGCACTGTGAAGCTGCCCGTGAGCAGGTGCAGAGTTGGTGGGTAGCAAGCTTTAACCAGTATTGTGTGATTTTTTTTTTCTAGGCAAGGGCCATAGAGGAAAGAGAGAGGCATGAGGTTTATAGGAAGTAAGGGCACGAGAAGAGGGTCCTGGCAGTGAAGGAGAGGCTGCATTCAGGCTGGGACTTGCCAGAGTGGGAGCATTAAACATGTGAGTTGGAACTATAGGAGGAGATCAGGGAGCCGGATGGTTGAAATCTAGATTTCAGAGGTGGGGCAGTTATCATCGATGACTTAGTCAGGTTGAGCAAAAGGTCTTTGGAGCTAAAAAGGTCAAGGAAATAAAGAGTCCCCAACATTGATCGGATCACCTACATAAATGCTGAAGTTGCCCCCAGAGAAAGGAAGAGAACAGGGAGTGAGTGTGGAGAAGAGGGGGAGGATGTGAAGCAAGGGGAACAGTGTGTGCAAAGGACAAACTCTTACTGTGAGGAGCAGAGAGACGTTCATGAAGGATGGAGAACTGATACCATGGGGTAGATAAAGGTGAAGTGGAATGCACAGCTATTTTTGTGAAGACTTTGAAACACACACGAAGGAGTTTGTATTTTATTGCAAGGAAAGCTATTGAAGGATTTTAAGCAAAGGGTGCACAATCATATTTATGTTTTTTTAAAAATGCTGTGATAAATAAACTGTGTTATATCCAGACAATGGCACATTATTCAGCATTAAAAGAAATAAGCCATGAAGCCATGACAAGACACTGAAGAAACTTAAATGCATATTACTAAGTGAAAAAAACTAATCTGAAAATGCTATGTATTATATGATTCCAACTATATGACACTCTAGAAAAGAAAATGGAGATAGTAAAAAGATGAGTGGTTAGTAAGGGTTGGGGTGGAGACAGGGGGAGGAAGGGATGAATAGGTGGAGCACAGAGGATTTTTAGAACAGTGAAATTATTCTGTATAATCCTCTAATGATAGATACATGTCATTAGACATTAGTCCAAACCCATAGACTGTGCAACACCAAGAATGGCCCCTAATGTAAACTATGGACTTTGGGTGATAATGATGTGTCAATGTAGGTTCAGTGATGGTCACATGGACCACTCCAGGGGGCGATGTTGATAGCAGGGTAGATTACATATGTGGGAGGGGCAGGGGATGTATAGGGACTCTGTACTTTCTACTCAATTTTGCTGTCAACCTAACACTACTCTAGAAATAAAGTCTATTTTTTAAAAAATCACACTGAACTGCTGTGTGGAGTACAGATGAAACAGGGGCAACCTGGAGAGAAAGAGCCCAAACAACAGGCTACTGTTGCTACTCACTGAGACAGCACAGAACAGGAGTGAATTTGGGAACTTGGGAGTGGGCACAGTGGATTCAGTTTGGAGGGGCATGCTGAGTCTGAGTTTCCCAGGGCTTGAAGGGGGTCCATGCCGAATACTTTTTCCATATAAGCACCAAGCAATTAAAAATCCATCAGTGCATAACCCTGCAGCACTGAAAACACATTCACAGCCAAGGCCAGCTCAAGGCTGTTTGCATGAGGTCATGTAGCTTGGTGGTTGGGCTCACAAATTCTGGAACCAAACTTCCTGGTTTGAATCTTAGCACTGCCACTTACCAGCTTGAGCAACTTATTTAAACTTTCTGCCTCCGTTTCCTTATGTGTAAAATGGTAAATAATAATAGCACCTACCTCATAAGCCTGCTGTAGATTAAATGAGTTAGTTTATTCAGCATAGTTAGTATCTATGTAATACTAACTCTGGAAAGAGAGGGTTAGTAGTATATAAATATATAAAATAATTTATATATTAGGAAAATAATAAATCATAGAATACTGTATGACCATTTGCTATCAATAGTATGAACACTAATTATTTTGAAGAAAGGTTAGCTGACATATTTATTCATCCATTCCATTGTTCATTCATTCAACAGGTATTGATAGAGTCCTCACTACCAGCACTCAAACATAAATCAGACACCAATTCTTCTCTCAGCAAGCTTAGACTAGCACAGATTTAAACACACAGAATTTTACATGTTCAATCCCACTCTGAAGAACAATTTGAGTTAATCAATAACAGGAAATATTATTATTGAAATACATACATCACCACAAAAATAACCTTCAAATGCTTTTCCTATATAAAATCAAAGTCATGTATTACTTGCTTCATATATATAATTCTTTCTTTTATATAACTGTCCTTAAATGATATATCTAAAGTGATATGTTTTTCATCATGTATGTTTTAAATATGTATGTTTGCAAGCAAATATAAACAAATATATAATCTTGCATTGCTTTCAAAAGAGAATCAGGCATTATATAAAACAAGCATTATATATCTGGCTACATGAGTGATAGTATGGTGTAGTGGTTAGGAGAAGAGTCTGAAACAGAATCACCTAAATTTAAATTCCTGTTCTACTCACTACTTGCATGATCTTGGGCAAGTGAGGCCTCTTTGTACCTTACCTTCCCCATTCTGTAAAATGGGACTATAATAACACTTCACAGAATTGTTGTGAGGCTTAAATAAGTTAACAAACATGCAGTATTTCTAACAGTAAAAACCCCAAAGCATTAGCTTTCTTATGCAGAAATGTTACACCCACGTTTTTGTACTTATTTATTTTGTGTTTGTTTATTCGTAAGCCAAACTTAGGGTTCAAGTAATTTTATTAAACTCTGGAATATGCATCATTATCAAAGGAACATGTTAGATTTTACCCAAGCTCAGGTGGCACAGGCATTTCTCCTGAAATAAGAAGGGCTCCTGTGAAATAGTCACTCCCGAGTGTTGCCAGTTGCTATTCAGCAGCTAGAATTGGCCACCAGAGGCCGCCAACAATGATTTGTGGACAATGCAAGGGTGAACACCAGGAAAGGCAGAAACAGGTCAATCTAACCAGAATTACTTCTAGATCTGCCCCATCAGCATCAAGAAAAGCTAGAAATGTTTTTCCGTCAGAGGCAGGATGTTTTCTCTTTACATTCAAGTGTCCAATTTTGACAAAGTAGGACCCCAAGGCTTGGAGAACTTTCTGCTTGAAATGATTGATAGTATTTGTCTGAGTTTTGGTGTGTGTATTCCATAACTTCTCTAAGAGTCACACTGCCACCTGATTCATAGAACCTCTCACAGATCTCTTTCACTGACTCACAGACGGTGGGCAATGGATACAAAATACCAAGGATGAGCCCAGCCCACTCCACAGGGAGAACTGGAGTGTCCAAGCTTCGTCTGTCAAACATGTGGAACCTCTGTTCCCAGGGCACATGGTGTGATAGTTCTTTGAATCAACATCCATATTACTCCATACAACTCAAGTTGACATAAAAACATCAAGTGTGTATCTTATTTGTATATAGAAATTGCATATTCAGGTGAGTTGCTTTTAAAATCTATGTCTTCATTGTAACATAGTTCCTCATTTATGGCCTGCTTTGTAATAAATTATCCTTTGTAATTTCCCAGTCTCTATTTTTCACTAATTAATTTAAAACCTATTTCAAAGAAAACAGATGCATTTCTGTATTTAAATTTTATTTGTTTATGCATAGGCCAGTATTTTTATCTTTCTTGGCAGCTATATAATAGTATTTTAGATCAATTTGTTAGCTTCTATTATCCACACAGTATCTAGGATCATTTGCCATTTTACAAAGTCAACTGTAATTTGATGACATGCTGAATTCCTTGTATTATTTTGGAAATAACTTCAGGAAAATGTAACTATAATACACCCAAATGGCATACAAATTTTGATATTGTTGCACAAAATTTGTTCAAGTTCACTCTATGTTAATTTTTTATTTTTTATTTATTTGTTTTTAGAGACAGGATCTTGCTCTGTCACTTGGGCTGGAGTGCATTGGTGCAGTCATAGCTCACTGCAGCCTCCATCTCCTGGGCTCAGGGAATCCTTCTGCTTCAGCCTCCCAAGTAGCTGGAATTACACGTATGTGCTACCACGCCCAGCTAATTTTTTCATTTTTTTGTAGAGAGGGAGGTTTCACTATGCTGTACAGGCTGGTCTCAAACTCATGGCCTCAAGGGATCCTTCTGCCTAGGCCCCCCAAAATGCTGGGATTACAGGCATGAGCTACCACGCCCAGCTAGTATATTTTATGTGAGAACTAAAGAACTTAACAGTGGTTTACGGGGTACATTATCTAGCCAGATTTCCTTTCTGTCTTCATCTCCTGCCTTGCTTTTCCTTGTTCATTCTACCCTGACCTCACATAAATCCTTGAACATGTTGGGCACCATCACCTTCGGGCTTCCGCACTAACTGAGGCCTCTCCCTTTGTTATTCTTACCCCAGATATCACTTCCCCACCTCAGATAGCACCTTCTCAGTGAGTTCTCCTGGACCACCTTTATATATGAAACATCTCCAGCATCCCCGATCCTCCTCTGGTCCCTGCTATTTTTTTCCCATAGCACTTATCACTTCTAATATATTGCATAATTTTCCTCCCTTTTTATGTATTGTCTGTCTTCCTCTTCTGGAATCTAAGCTCCATGAGAACAAGGATTTTTGTCTGTTTTGTTCTATTGATGCATCTACAAGGCCTAGAACAGGCCCTGGCACATAACGGGCCCAATAAATATTTTTTAAACTAGTGGAGAGATATTAATGATATAAAATTTTCCCAAGTCATCCCTTTCTCACTTATGAGAATTGCACCTATCATCCCACTTGCAGTTTTAGCTAAAACTGAGGTTCAAGCTAATCATTAACCTTGAAGGGTATTCAGACTTTGAAACAAAGAATAACTAAAGGCCCTAGCACTTCATCCTCAAACTATGCCCCTTCTGTTATGATCACAGATGAGCTCTTCTGGAAAAATTCCTCACACAGGGCCTGAGGATCCCCCATCCCTGAAATTTCCAGGTGATGTCTTTCCCTCTCAAGTGTAGAGTGGAATTGTCAGGACATGACTCCTGTCAATTATCCCTAAGCGATGTCCATGAGCCCCTTCCCAGACACGTGCTGCATACCTGCAGTGGGGAGGAAGGCAGGCAGAGGCTGTAAAACCCTAGTTAGTCTAAAATCACCCTCATTTTCTCTTGTGTTTCTATAATAGAATCAAGAGACACCCACTCCCCAGTATCCCAAATCAAGTAAGCGAGTGGCAATTGTCACCGTGGCTTCCAATTTCTTCCCTGAGAAGTGTTATAAAAGAATCAGATGACACCAAAAGCATGAACCATAAGAGAAAAAGAATTGATAAATTGGACTTCATTAAAATTAAAAACTTTTGCTCTTCAAAAAACACCATTACGAAAATGAAAAGTAATATCCTGGGAGAAAATATTTGCAAAATATAACTGAAATGACTTGTATTCAGAACATATTTTAAAAAGCCTTACAAGCCAATAAGATAAACAACTCAATTTTAAAATAATTGAGCAAAGACATTTAAATAGACAATTCATTAAAGAAAATAAATGGATAGTAAATAAATACATGAAAAAATTTTTAGTACTATTAGTCATTAATAAAATGCAAATCAAAACCACAATGACATACCACCACACCCTCTAGCAGAATGGCTATCATCAAAAAGATAATAACAAGAATTGGTGAGGATGTGAAGAAACCTTCATACATTGCTAGTGGAAATGAGAAATGGTATAATCACTTTGGAAAACAGTTTGGCATTTTCTTAACAAGTTAAATACAAACCCACCTTGTGGCCTAGCAATTACATTCCCAAGTATCCCAAGAAAAATAAAAACTTACATCCACACGAAGACTCACAAGTGAATATGCATAATGGCCCCAAACTGGAAACAACCTAAATGTCCATTATTTGGTAAATGGGTAAGCAAATGATGTGTCATGCATGACATCAGGGCCAGCTTCATGGGCACACAACAGTGCAGTTGCACATGGCCCCACACTCAGAAGGGACTGTGAACTTAGGATTTAATGTGCTGTGGTCACCATCTTGAAATTCTTAATATATTTATCTCGGAATTTGTGTTTTGTAAGTGAAATCTAATAAGACATGCACCAGATCTAGGTACCCAGTACATCCCAGCATGGAGGTTGCATCACCCTGGGGGTCTCTTGTCCACTTAAGGTTAGGACAGTTGCCCATGCAAAAGGGAAATACCTGGTTCAGCTTCCCTGGTCCCAGCCAAACTACAACATTGTTGCTCCAGTGGTTGATGGGAAAAGTAACCAAGCAGTGGGAAATGTGTGCATGGTGAGTCACGGGCCCCTAGGTGCCTGTAAGGGTTTACACTCAGCTTGAGACTATCTCCATGCCTGAAGGGGAGAAAACAATAAAAAGCAAACAAGTAACACTTTGGCAAGCTCGGAATAAGAATGCAGAAGAAAGGAAAAAGCTTTATGCTTTGGTACCTTTAATGACAGTTTTTTCCTGCTTTTTGAACAAGGGACTTAGCATCTTCATTTTGCACTGAGCCTGCAAACTATGTATAAATCCTGAATAAAACACCATGCAGTAACAAAGAGGAACAAAGTAATGATACATGCAATAACATGGATGAACCTTACAAATGTTATCCAAGGTAAAAGAAGTCAGAGTCAAAGACTACACAAGGCATGGTTTTATTTATATAAAATCTCTGGAACAGGCAAAACTATAGAATCAGAAAGCAGTTTTGTGGTTATCTGGGGCTGACTGTAGGAAGAGGGATTGAGTGCAAACAAACCCAAGGGAATTTTTAGGGTAATGGAAGTATTTCAAAACGAGATTGTGATGATAGTTTAAATGTGTAAATGCACTAAAACAAACTGAGCTGCACACTAAAGATGAGTAAATTTTATGGTTGTAAATTACACCTCAATGAAGTTGTTTTAAAAAGAATCCATCTCATCTCTACTCCCTATTATCCACTCACACATCTAGCCGAGTCAGGCAAGGTTCACAGCATAGGAAACCCTTCAGTCTACACCCAAGGGAACACGATTAGCCATGAGACTGAGAACACCTTAGACAATTGGAGCCCCCTTCTGCTGAGGTATTAATAGTGCAACTGATATCTGAGTAGTATGTGGTATTGATTTTTTTGAGGAATCAAGGAAGAGTGAAACTTTATTGACCTCTCGGTCTTTATAGACCTTGCAGTTTCTGTTACTGGAATAAGAAAGAATCAAGAACAATCTTATTTTGGCAGGTAGAATTCTCTCTGGACCCTGCCCCCTGGTGGTCATGCCCTGTATAATTCCCTCCCCTTCAATGTGAGCAGAATATATAGCAAAGGTAAAGGTGTTTTGTAAATGTAATCAAGGTACCTAATCAGTTTACTTCAGTCAATCAAAAAAGAGAGTATCGGCTAGGCGTGGTGGCTCACACCTGTAATCCCAGCACTTTGGGAGGCCAAGGCAGGAGGATCACGAGGTCAGGAGATCGAGACCATCCCGTCTAACACAGTGAAACCCCGTCTCTACTAAAAATACAAAAAAAAAAAATTAACCAGGTGTGGTGGCAGGCACCTGTAGTCCCAGTTACACAGGAGGCTGGGGCAGGAGAATGGCGTGAACCAGGGAGGCGGAGCTTGCAGTGAGCCGAGATCGCACCACTGCACTCCAGCCTGGGTGACAGAGCGGGACTCTGTCTCAAAAGAAAAAAAAACAGAGAGAGAGCGAAACAGAGTACCACAGGTGGGCCTGACTTAATAAAGCAAGGGCCCTCTCTAAAATCAGGGATTCTTCTTGCTGGCTTGAAGAAGTTGGCCGCTATGTTGAGGAAGCTCACCTGGCCAAGAGCTGTGCGTGGTCTCTATGATTTCAGAGCAGTTTTTATCTGAAAGCCAGCAAACAACTGGAGCCTTCAGTCATATAGCTTCAAGGAAACAAAATCTGCCAATAACCTTGATGAACTCTGAAGCAGATTCTTCTCCAGATAAGAATGCAGTCCAGCCAATACTTTGACTATAGTTTCATGAGACCCTCAGCAGAGGACCTGACTATGCTGTGCCAACCTCCCAACTGGGAAACAATAAATGTAGTTGTTTTAAACACTGTGTTTGTGATCATTTGTTACATAAGAGAAAACCGTACATTCAACCATGCAAAGGAAGCACCCTTAGATTGTTACATGTAATAAAGGTCACAGAGCCACCCATGACCATGAGAGCAGACTGTAAGTGTGGCAACCATTGTTTACTAAAGCAAACATCAGACTCCATCATCTGATGGCTGCAAATGACTTTATGGGGGAAAAAGGACTGGGTTTTAAAACCAATTTTAACCCATAAACATTAAAATGGGTGGTGGCCATAGCTTAAAGATAGAAAGGTATGTAAAGGAGACTAGAACAATACCTGGCATACAATAAGTGCTCAATAAATGTTAGCTTACTCTTTATCCACATGAAGACTTTCTCTCTCTGACTAACCAAAAATACAAAAGAAATGTGCTTTTGTTTTTCTTTTTTTGAGATGGAGTCTCGCTTTGTTGCCCAGGCTGGAGTGCAGTGGTGTGATCTCGGCTCGCTGCAAGCTCCGCCTCCCGGGTTCACACTATTCTCCTGCCTCAGCCTCCCGAGTATCTGGGTCTACAGGCGCCCGCCACCATGCCCCGCTAATGTTTTCTACTTTTAGTAGAGACAGGGTTTCACCATGTTAGCCAGGATGGTCTCGATCTCCTGACCTCGTGATCTGCCTGCCTCGGCCTCCCAAAGTGCTGGGATTAGAGGTATAAGCCACCGTGCCCAGCCACAAATGTGATTTTTAACAGTGACCTTCTATAGACAATAGACTCAGCTTCATTTTCTTATCTGGGGTAGAAGGACCCCCCAGATGGCCATCAAAAGGTGTATCTTAAGCCAGTGACTCACTGATGCTCTTATTCCAGAGCTTTACATGGTCACTCTATCTGTACCATTGAGAGGGCCCTGTTCTGTACAGGTGAGCTCACCCATATTGGCCAACTCTGATCAAAGATTACTAAGCAGCCAAGAACTGCAGTTACTGCTTAAACTTATAACAAGTAAGTATTCTAAATCCTCTTCTCCCACACAACTAAAGCTTTGGATAAGACTGCTCCTTGAAGAAAATAGTCTAACAGAACCACCAGAGAGTGTCTAGCCATCAAAGAACCAACCAATGGACCATCCCTTCAAAGCGGATTAATTCAAACTCATTCTCCAATGCCAGGGACCCCTTCCAAGTGTCTCTGTAGAAGTAGCCCTCACAGTCACCTGTGGCCTCCTGGGAGTTTCTTAGGATATCACAGAAGGTTCACGGACTTGGGCCAAATATTATTCCATTCAGTTTAGTTCATCTCTATTGAGCCCTGCAGCACACCAAGCCCTGGGCCCTGGCAGGGCACACAGAGTTGAATGTGGCTTGTCCCTGCTCTTAAGGACCTCAGGCCAGTGGGCAGATGTCACATTGAACAAATACACTTACTCTCACAAAGACATAGATTATAATGGGAGAAAGGAAGGGACTGGGAGAATGTGGAGGGAAAGGGGTCTGGCTCTAGTTCTCCCTCTCTGGTCCTAAAAGGGAGGTCCGAAATTAAATTCACCTGGAAATGTGTGGGCTAAAGTTAACTTTTGCACTCTCTGGAGAGGTGTTTTCTAAAAA
>NC_045441.1:50930576-50944854 GCF_002776525.5 Piliocolobus tephrosceles
CTAATTTTTGTATTTTTAGTAAAGACAGGGTTTCACCCACATTGGCCAGGCTGACTCAAACTCCTGACCTCGTGATTCACCTGCCTGAGCCTCCCAAAGTGTTGAGATTACAGACGTGAGCCACCACACCTGGCCTAAAGTTGAATTTTTAAATCCCCTCTGTTTAGAATATTCTGCTAGCAATAAGTTCCTGTATTCTGTGGACAATAATACATTCCTTACTTTGTATTCATGTGATGCTTATCCATGTCCTGCCTTGTGGCATTCCTTTGTATTGTCTTGTTGTTGTTCTTTTTCTTCTTCTTCTTCTTCCTTCTTTTTCTTCCTTTTGAGACTTTTGAACTTACTCAAAATTAAACACAGTAACATAATGAACTGCCATGTAGCTATTCCTAGCACCAACTACCATCAATCCACAGCCAATAGTGTCCTTTCTACATTCCCATCAACCTCCCTCCTATATCATTTTGAAGCAAACTCCAGACATCACGTCATTTCATCTTACATACTTTATATTCTAGAGTATGTATGTAGAACATAAAGGCTCTTTCTTTTTAACACAACTACAAAACTATTATTATAACTAAGCCAAACAAAGAACAATTCCTTAATATCATCAAATATTGTGTTCTAATGTCTAATCTTCTCCCAAATGTCATAAATTGTTGCTAGGTTCTTTTTCTAGTTTGTTAGAATCTGGATCCAGCTAAGGTCTACACATGGCATTTGACTAATATAATTTTAAGTCCTTTTAGTCTACAGGTATTGCCTATAGTTGTTGTTTTTTGGGGTTTTTTTTTTTTTTTTTCTAGTTTGTTAGACTCTGGGTCCAACTAAGGTCGACAGATGGCATTTGACCAACATACTTTTAAATCTTTTTAGTCTACAGGTATTGCCTCCATTCTTTTTTTATTTTCCTTGTAATTTATTTGAGTGTATTGTCCTTGAGATGGTTTAAATTTCTTGCATGAGAGGAACTAGAGCTTGGAGTTTATGAAATGATATTATAATAGAAGGTATTTTTCTCTTTTTCTTATTTGTCTTGTTTCAGAAATATCCATTTGAGAGCTGAAATGAAAACATCCACTTCCTCACTCCCAGTGTACCCAACTGAATATCATGACATCAGTACAATCGCCTCAGGTCCATGGTTAGACAACTATTGTCTTCTTGAAAATCAATCCAGGATCCCAAAGGACCAAAACCACTGAGAGAAGACCCCAGTCCAGAGAGCAACAGACAACAACAGGAGAACTTTTGGCATATTCATTCTGTTTGCATTTGCCTGTTCTCTTTCTCCTCTATGACTTCCAAGGTCCCTCCTGAAGTGTGATTCTATGATCCTTGTAGATTCTTAGGACATCTAAAACACCCAGAAAAAACTTAACTGCCAAATTATTTCAGGAGAATAGAATACACCATATGCCAGGCCAACCCCTTGAGCTTTGATGAGTATAGATATTTGGCCAGTAGAGATAAACGTGGAAAATCTTCTTTTTCCTTTTATCAATCACAATTGTTGGAATGCTGTTATCTAATTGACACACAGAGATCTCTGCAGTTTTCTAACTTTAAAAGTTTGGGCCAGGTGCAGTAGCTCATGCCTGTAATATTGGTACTTTGGGAGGTCAAAGCAAGAGAAACACTTGAGGCCAGAAGTTTGAAACCAGTCTGAGCAACATAGTGAGACCCTGCCTCACACACAAAAAAATTTTAATATTAACTGAGCATGGTGGCACATACCTGTATTCCCAGCTACTTAGGAGGCTGAGGCTGCAATGAGCTGTGATCTCACCACTGCACTCCAGCCTGTGTGACAGAATGAGACCTTGTTTCAAAAAAAAAGTTTGTAAAAATCCTTGAGGGGAAGAGTCCAAGCTCATAAGTTTGGGAGGGCCATACAACCTGTCCCAGAGTTCTGCCTAGGAATTGGGAGATGTGGATCCTCACTCAGTCATTGCCACTCATGTATAATTTGGTCTCACACACAACTTCCTCATTTGCTCTGAAGCCTCCTCAATCAGCATTCAGTGAGAGTCAGTACAAAAGAAGAAACACTTGCTATCCCTAGGCCAGAAGATCTCTCTAAGGTCTAAGGGCCCTAATAACTCTTTAAGCTTTTTCTTTTTTACATTGTAAATCTTCTTTGCAAAGTTAGTTCTGATTTCAGTGGCCATTGGAGTTTCCCTCTCTGGAGGACTTTGTCTTGTTTCAGAGCTTGGCACCTGGTCACTTCGCTTAGAACTGGGAGCTCTCGTCCCTGGCAGGAACCTACCCTTGGCTTTGTCACCTTCTCAACATCCCAAGGCTCTTAAAGCCCTAAAAGGGTCCCAAGTAACTAACCACAGCTCCTTCACCCACAAAGCAGTGCAGAAAGCCAGAGCTGGCCTGTCAGGTAAAGAGAGTCCTGAGTGTGAAAGTCAATCTCCGTGAACGTGAAAGCTGCCCTGGCAGTTAATAAGGGGAGCTCTGAGCTTCTGATTCTATGGGAAGGCAAGATGGCTGGGACCATCTCAGTCCAGAAGCAGGCTAAGCCTCCCTTAGCCCTCAATGCAGACTTAAAGTAAATAGAAAACATGCAGCCCTGCCCAAGACGGGCAGTGCACACTCCAAACATCCACTGCAGCAGCTCACTAGGTTGAGAGGGTTTTGACTGAAACCATAGAGAAGGCATTATGGCACACACTCCTTGGAGTGTTACAGTGCCCCTCCCTTTTCTGCAATGTGTCCCCCACCATCCCCTCAAATCTTTCTCCCTGTTTCTGCTTCCCCCCAAATCCTATCAGTTCCTCCCCATGTTTCAAGATCTAGCAAGATCCAACATAAATGGCGCCACTCTCTCAGCATTCCCTCCTCTAAGTTCCCTTAGCAGTTGGTTCCTATTTCTAAGATAGCTTTTAATGTGCTGTAACAAGGTTAATTGTTTATTCACCTGCCAATCTCCCCAGGGACCATGACTTATTTATCTTTGCAGCTCCCTGGTTTATCCCAGAGCCTGGCAAAAGGAAGGGACTCAACAACTGGCGACTGAATGAAAATGCAATACATACTCTCTGAAGGAGCTGCAAGTTTTGATAAATATTGGAGATGGATTTTCTCAAAGCTCTCATTTAAGCTAAGATACAAATTTATTTCCAAAAGTTCTCCCATAGTACTCTCAAATGTTAAAGTATAATCCATTTGGCTATCATTTTTCATTTCACTGGGATGTGTTCCTCATTGAGAGAAAATCCATTGAAGATATCTTGATAGGTAATTGGACAATAGGGGGAACCTATGCACAGAGTAGACAATGGAGAAACCAAGAAACACTTTTAGATGGAAAATAATTCTCAGTTCAATCAGAAAGTGGATGAATGATCTATGAGGGATATGGTAGAAGACAGGGATAAAATGTTTAAGCAGATGACCACCAAGGCTCCAGCCAACACTCAGGTTTTAGAACCCCAGGAAATCAGAAGTGTTTTCATCTAGGACACTGGTTGACTGGCAAAGACCCCATAATGTCTTTTCAGCAACGTAGTGTTTCACATGCACTCAGAGAGCAAAGAGAAAAAAGGTTTGCTCCTTGTTAATTACAATGATCTTGCCTTGATGACAGTAAGAGAGAAATACCCGCTTAGTAAAACAAAACCTTGCTGCCTAGAAAGCTGTTAAAAGTAGACACGAGACCATGAAGACATGAGCCCTGAGTGAATTATAGTTGTTTCCTTAACCCAGGTGTTTTAAATTACTTAGAATTTCATTTAGATGGGCACATTATAGAATTATATTCACAAATCATCGTGAAAATTATAAAATGTTTTCCAGCTCCTCCAGCCACAAAAGAAGTACCATGGACAGTCTGTCAAGAATCCCTTTGAAGGGAAACATCAGCCTCCTCACCCCTCCAAATGAGCTGATGGTTTGTTAGTTTATTTAATATGCCATGGTCACCTAATCACCTACTTCTGCTATGCCAGCCTTGATTTTTCAGATTTATATTGCATCAGTTGCATCTGCTTTTCATACATACAACTCACTTACTTTACAAATGGACTATGAATAAGTGTATTCCAGGCTCATTTCCATAGCTAAGAGAGGGAAATTCATCCCCGTGTTTGAAAAGGGAGAGTACAGTGCATGCGCACCAGATGAAGACTCCTCGAGGGGACATGCTGGATGAATGCCATTTATCTTTTGCCAAGATCTATACACATCTATAATCTGGAAAAAGCCTGTCTTCACTTCTGAGCATATCACTTGTGTATAAAAACTTTAGGCCAGGCACGATGGCTAACGCCTGTAATCCCAGCACTTTGGGAGGCCAAGGCGGGTGGATCACGAGGTCAGGAGATCGAGACCATCCTGGCAAACACTGTGAAACCCTGTCTCTACTAAAAATACAAAATAAAAGTAGCTGGGCATGGTGGCGGGCCCCTGTAGTCCCAGCTACTCAGTAGGCTGAGGCAGGAGAATGGCATGAACCCAGGGGTTGGAGCTTGCAGTGGCCAGAGATTGCACCACTGCACTCCAGCCTGGGCAACAAAGTGAGACTCCATCTCAAAAAAAAAAAACCTTTAAGTGACTGTGCTGTGGCTCAACAGTGTGTAATTCAGAGAAAACATAAAATAAAACACATTTGAATTTAAATTTCAGCCACCTTTTTAAAATATGCTCTATCTTCTTTCTGTTGTTTGCTCTGAGCACTAGTTTCAGAATGGAAACATTTTAACAGGAAACTCAACCTAATAGACTTTGGAGGAACTAAAATGTTGAGAAAGGCTTAGAAAGTGGATATTCAAATAGAATTAGGTGGGCTAAACCAGGTGCCCAGCTCACGGGGAAAGTTGTGAAATCAGCAGATCCCTCAAACTCACTGTAACCAGCCCCCTGTTCCGTTTCCCTCCCTGGAGATTATTTTCAGGACCTAACACCAGCATTTCTTTATCTATAGTGCCATCTGGTGAGTACATGCCTTCACTGTGGTAACACATAAATCACTGGAGGCTGCAACCTATCAATGGCCCTTCCAAGCTATCAGGTAGACATCAGTTGGCATTTTCCTGGGGTTTAGATCCTGCTCAGTGCAGAGGATCTGCATCTTTAGGCCCAAGATCTCAGAAGTGTCCAGCCTCATCTGGGGACTCAGTGTTCATAAATTTGTGTCTTATATCTGATTTGCAATTCTAAAGTTTTCTAATTTGCACAGAGGCACTTCCATGGGGCAGGCAGCACCCTCAGCAGAAGCCTGCTGACCTTATGCTTTGGACCGGAGAGCTACACTGTCTCCTAAGAGAAAGTGCCCGGCACTGCTCCTGTCTCATCTGTGTTATCTTCTATTATGTTTGGCTTTCTGTTTTCCTCCTCCCCTTCCCATGCAGTGTCTGTCAAAGTCTGTTCATTACAGGTCCACAACCTAACAAACATTCCCAAACCAAAACAAGACTTTGCCCATGCCCTCCAGAACAAGCTTTGCCAAACACAAGAATATCTTTCCTTCTATGATGCCGACAGGCATGTTTGTTCTTTGAAACTTAATGTTGACTTCAAAAGACAGAAGGAATGGGAATTGGAAAGGAATAATTCTAAATATGCCAAATAGAAGCACAATATAATTAGACTCAAACCACAGCCCCTCTCAAGCTGCAGTGTGTTCATTAGCAAGAGGAGCTGATAATATAGACCACAGCTCCTTCACAGGTTGTGGTAAGGATCGAATCAGCGCTCTGTAAAGAGACTAGACAGCGGGCAAGTGGGGGTGTGGAAAGTGGGGCAGAGACTGACTTGAGCCTGCATGGATAACTCTGCATCCCCAGAATCAGGAAGAGGGCTGGCACATGCAGCACAACCAACAGTCACTGAGCACTATTGGGTGCAGGGCAGTGTCATAGTCTTCACCGTTTTGTGAAGGGGAACTTATTATTGTTCCCATTCTACAGGTGAGGAAATTGAGACACAGGAAAGGTAAGTAATTTGCTGAGGATTATATACTTGGCAAATAGCAAAGTGGGGATTTAGATCCAGCATTCCGTATCTCCCACTCCTGCTTTATTCTTCTCCATAGCACACCTTATCATCTCATCATCAAACATTGTGTGTGTGTGTGTGAACAGTCTCTCCTCAACCGAACTTTACTTAGGCCCTTCTGAGCTCTTTCCTCAACTAGGCCTTGACCCTGGCTCCTGTCCTTGCTGGGCTTGCGTCGAATCCTGCTAAAGTGGTTTAGTGAGAATCCCCACCCTTGATATCTGACGCCCTTGATATCTGATCAAATTCCTCATCCTCCAACTTTGGTATATAAGCTCTTCCTTCACCTGCCTTCAGCAAAAATCCAGTTAAGTCAGTTTAGCAACAATTTCTCTACCTTTGATGTCTCTTCTTAGTAATTTTTCATCCACCGACCAACCTCCCTTTCCTCAAAACCTGCTCCTTGGTTATAAATCCCTATTTTTCCATGTTGTATTCAGAATTGAGCTCAGTTCAATACTGAGGTGTCTTTCCCCTATTGCAATAATTTCTAAATAAAATCTGTGTTTAGCACTTTACTCTCTGGCTCTGATTCTCCTTAATGGTGTGTATGTGTATATGATACGTGAATACATGTATATGTATATGACTCATTTGTTTTATTCATCATCTATCTTTCCCACTAAATTATAAATCCTGAAGGCAGGAACCTTTGCCTGCCTTGTTGCCTCTATGTCTCCAATACCTGTAAGAGTGCCTAGCACACATAGTAAGTGCTCGGTTAACATTTATTGAATGAATAAACACATGAATGCATGCATCTAGCTCCAAAGCTTGCACTTTTAATCACTATGTTTTATTGCCTTTCTATAAATGATTATTCTTTTCACCTGATTTAAATATAAATTGTATAAATGGAAGAGGCTATCTTATTTTTTGACCCAGATCATTCTGTCCTCTTCTACTTCGTTCAGCTCAATTTCCTCACTGTTCCCAGCACAACTATTCCATTCTCATGGAAGAGCCTTTGCTCATGCAATCTCCTCCACCTGGAATGCCTGCCTTCCTCCCCAGCACCCATCCAAATCTCACCCATTCTTCAAGATCAACTCAAACCCCACCCCATCCAGCAAGTCTTCTCCAATGCACCAGCCCAAGCACATCCATTCCTCCATTGACTCCTCCTATAATTACAGATAGGCTACATTTGCATTTATTTTAAACCAAGTATGGCCACCATACTTGATTGCAGATTTCTGGAAGAATAAGGACGATATCTTCCCTGACTCTGAATTCCACATCAAGCCCAGCAAAGGCCAGACTCTCCTTTGGTGCTCAGTGGCCACCATTTACAGGGCAGAGACCAACTCTCAGCTCACTCTCCCGGTCATGGTACATAGGGGCTGACCAATCTGGAATGAAAAGAAACAATGAATGGGACATCTATGCTTACCACTAAATGTTAATTGTCTTTGTGATCTATAAGGTGTCTGGGAACAAAATATGATTAGTAAGATGAGAGACCCAAAGCAAGCCCCCCACTCCTATCTGTTGTCATGGTTACCATTATCAAAGTTGGTAGTGAGAGATATCCAGTGGTTGTGAGAGGACAAAACACAAGTGAGGGCAGTATCACTTTTTCCTTCTTTGCCTCAAGGCAGAGGTCTTTCTCATTTTGTGAACCTGTGTGATCTGACTTCAAAGGGAAGCAGTGGGGAGTGTGCAGCGCTGCTCTGGTTCTTGTCCATTCAGATGCTGTAAAGTCAAAGCTTTAGAGGAGGAGGAGGAGGAGGAGAAACCTGGGGCCAGCTTCATGGTGTGTAACAGGTGCGATGGCACAGGGCTCCAGTCTCAAAAGGCACCACACTTGGTTTGATGCTGTTCTGACCCCATTTTGAAATTTGAACTAATTTTCAGACAAGGGGCCCTGCATTTTCATCATGCACCGAGCCCAGCAGATTATGCGGCTGGTCTTGAGGAAATCCTTTAGGAGATAGAAGGAAAAGTATATTTGCTTCTGCTCTCTGAAGACATAAAATTTCCCTGTCTAAACTCAAAGACTGGGATCGGAAAATATGAAGACAAAGGCAATAGAAACCCATGATAT
Organism: Piliocolobus tephrosceles; assembly: GCF_002776525.5. Lineage (NCBI taxonomy): Eukaryota > Metazoa > Chordata > Mammalia > Primates > Cercopithecidae > Piliocolobus > Piliocolobus tephrosceles. The sequence goes on from NC_045441.1 coordinate 50,938,633, forward strand.
GGCCTAATAATACCAACAGCAGCAGCTAACACTAAGTGAACATTTACTGTGTGCTAGGCACAGTCGAAAAGCTTTATGTGTACTAATTCATTTAATCTTAAAAACAGTCGTAGGAAGGAGGTATTAGCTGTATCCCATTTTACAGGCATGGAGGAAAGGGGAGGATGGGAAGCAAAGAGAAGGGACTCATTTAACTGCACAACTATTAAGTACCAGACACCATGCAGGGCACCTTCACACCCGAGGCATCATTCAGTACTCACAGCTTTGTACAGTTGGGGAAGCTGTGGTGAAGCCAACTGTGCAGGTTCTTACAGGTAGTAGGAGCTCAAGCAAGCATCCAGCTGAGTTCTGCCTCCAGGTCCTATCTACAGCCTTTCACGGTAAGTGCAAAGTCAGGATGCCCTACGATGTCTAATCCATGAGATGCTGGAGACAGCACTTAGAATCCCATCCCCTTCATCCCTGTCTATAGAGCCACACCCAAAGCAGCAGGATTATATGTCATCTTTGCTAATCAGAATGCTCTGGTTGGGTAGCCGTTTTTTGGATGGTTTACGAGCACAGCAATCCTTCTTTATTACATTTGCTAGGTGGCTGAATTTTTTAAGCAGTATGTTGGGAAGTAACACACACCCCTTCCCACGCCCTGCGCGCACTGCCCCTGACCCTCACACATGCCACGCATGCACACCACTGGGCCTTTGCTCTCCCCATGCCCTCTGTCCTTCCACCCTGGGGGAAATTGCAATCTCTGCCTCTTCAAGGTCCACCTCAACTGCCTTTGGTGACACCTTCCCTAAGTCACCTGGGCAGCAGTGCCTCCTCCCTTTCCTGCCTCGTGTTCCCCTGGTACTTTGCACAGCTCTCTCTCTCATACCAGTGGCGACAGTGCATCTCGATCATGTCCTTACCAATGCCGCTCCCCTCCCAAACAGCCTTCTCTCAGCCTGGCACCATGTAGCTACTCAGAAATATTCACTGGATAAAAAAGTAAATGTGTCTGCTCTTTACTCCACAAGAACCTAGAAAGAGTTCAAACCTGGGTTTCTTTAGTCTGTCATTCAACAGCATCTGCTTTGTGCCAGAAGCTGGAGCTGCAAAGATGGATAAATGGCTCTGCGCTGTGGAAACTGGCAAGTTAACATGCACTTTCAATGCAGCAGAGTGATGGCTACAACAGAGGGGCAGGAATGTGGCAGGAGCACAGAGGAGGGTACTCTCACAGGTGGGGGAGAACGACGGAGTCAGGCAAATTGGAAGATAAGTAGGAAGGAGCTACCCAGATGGGGAAAGGAAAGACGTCCCAACCAAAGGGAGGATGTGTGTAATGTCTCAGAGGGGTGTGTGCATGGATGGAGTGTGTGTGTGTGTCTGCATGTGCACGCTCTGTGTGTGGTGGTTGTAGTGCATTTGCATGTGCATGTGTGGGTGCGCATAAGAGACATGGGGGAGAACCTGGCTATCTTTCTTCATGGGGTATCCTAGGGACAGTGTTCTGCATCCAACTCTGTTCAAAATGTCAGCTTGGATCCCTCGTGCACCTTCTCTGAGTAGGTCACATCTCAGCCCTGTCTCTCTCAGTGGCTTGGGTCACTTAATTCAGAATTTCGGAGAAAAATATCCCCACTATTTTCTCCCTCACTTTGATCTCTTTACGTCTCAATTCTGCTGGATATTTTAGGCCACACAGTGGTCATCATAGATGGAGTTCAGCCTGAAAAGAGGGGGACACACAGCCACACAAACGTCCACTGTAGGTGATTTCATGACCAAAAGCCCAAATCCCAACAGCAGGGCAGTAATCACCTGCCCGGGCCCCACACTTCTCGTACACACTCTCCTCTCCTGCCTTTTCTCAAAGGCGACAAGGAGCAGATGTCACGGTGAGAAAGCATCCTCACCAGAAGCAGCCCGCAACGCCTCCTGCTTTGCTGATGCAGCGTCTGCTGCACTCCCCTGAGCAAACATACCGAACTCCAAAAGTGAAAGAGGAACTCAATGCAAAAGCAACTGCAGTGTGCCTGGGTGGCACCTGGCAGTCAGGGGAAGACCCAAGTACACATGCCCTTTATGGTGGATCATTCTGTCCATTTCAGAAGAGAAGGTGCTCACAGATGGGGGAGAAGAAGGAGCCAATCATGAAGCAAATTCATTCACAGCAAGCACATAACAACAACAGTTAATATCAATAGAGCATTCACTGTGTGCCAAGCACCGTTCAGCTTCCTTTATAAATATAGTGACCATATAATTTATTGTCTAAGCCAGGAACACCTTTGAAAGTGAAAGGGGACATCATTATTAGTAACATTGTGACCACGGGTATAATCAGGGAACACCCTAGAACAAGCCAAAATGTATGATCATCTCATTGTACATAGTGTAAGTTATTTAACCCCATGAGGTAAGCTTCATTACTAACCCCATTTTCCAAATGAGGAAACAGTCTCAAAGAAGCTAAAATAATGTGCATAAGGCCACACAGCAAGTAACCAGGAGGGCTGGGATTCCAAGTCAGTACATCTCCACCATGCTCCTCTATTGCCTTCTACAAAGACTTGTGTTATAACAAAACCTAGAATATTTCCTGGGATACAAAAGGTCCCAAACTGTGAAGTGAAACATAAATTAATATGAATTGCTTATAAAGTCAGGCTGGATCTCAGAATATATTTAAAGAAATAACTTTGATTTCTTTCCACACTTACAGGAAGATTTCCAAGCAGTGTGTTTGAGGCTCTTCTTTTTAACAAATTGATCAGAATGATGCATAAATGGCATATCAATTTCATTTAAATGAGTACTTCTAAAGTGCTTAAAATACTTTTTTAAATAGGTTAAACACCACACAAACACATATTTGTTTTTTCACCATTAGCTGATGCTGTTCACACTAGCTGCTACTTAAAAGCTACTGAAGGCAAGATCAGCACTTCCCTCATAAAAAATTGATTTTTCTTGAAATTAACAATACCTGTAAAAAAAGGCAACATTTAATGACCACTTACTACACCCCAGGATTTGTTTTATGTGTTTTACACATACTAACTTAGTTATCCCTCATAACAATTCTATTGACTACATGCTGATATCATTGTCATTTTACAAATGGAGGAACTGAGGCACAGAAAGGGTGAGTAACTTGCTCAAGGTTATTATATAGCTAATAAGTGACATTTGGGATTCAGCATCTGAACTCTCAAATCTACACTCACTGCAGCCACTCACTATTGTTAATAGTGGATAAATGGAGTGTGGGTCTCCTGGATGCATCCATTTGAGCAAGATTCTCCATTGAGGTTTCCATATCATGTATTAGCTTACTGGGTACTGGAAAATAGTCAAAGTTAATTCTCAAAGTGATATTAATTTAAATTCATTTTTTAAGTACAGATCCGGTTAGCAAAAGGCTGACTAGAGGTGACTGGCGCACATCTCAAGAAGAAGAAAGGACCAAGGCAACAAATAAACAGCTACAATTTGACTGGAGCGCCAGGAGGGAGAGTGCTGAAGTGTACCTGTGGTAACTGGAAGTCCAGGAGGGCAGTGTGGAAGCACTGGCCTCTGTAGCCCCATTTCCTCCACATGGATAATATCTGCTTGGAGCCAGGACGGATTTCTTGTGGTGGGAAAAAGGTAAGCAGATCCCGACCAGCCCCGTTGCCATTGCAAACACCTACAGTCCCTACTACTAGAAAATCCCACAGTCCTTGCAAGCCCTGAGCCCAGTTGGAGAGCTGCTGGGAATTCACGCAGCTGCATCACCCCAGAGGAGGCACACAAGGTGTGCACTCCCCACCCACTACTTATCCCCTGTAAGCCACTCTGCTAGAGCACAGCACGAACTTGAGACCAGAGCCACCTCTGGAGTGTGCCCTCCTCTGGGGGCCAGTAGCCACTGTACCTCTCCAGCACTGGGGCTTCATTGTCATTATGCCAAGCCCACATGGATAGCTGAATATCACAACCCCAGCAGCATGGAGCTTGGGCCCAGGATGAGCTGTGACTCTGGTCCAGCACAGCAGGGGAATTAATTCCCGTCACGCTTGCTTCTAGTCAGAGGAACAGTCTGGCAGAACCTGCCCTTGATCTGGCCAAACTGCTGCGTGCTCTCCCCAGTTGGGAGAGGCCTTCAAGCCTCTGAGCAGCTGTCATGGACCCAGTCCGGCAGAGCAGCTATATGCCTACACCGAGAGCCTGAGAAACAGCCCCACAGTGAAAAGTCCCTGGTAGAAAAGCTTCTAGCCTGCCCAGTGACCCTGCACCTGCAATCAGGGCTTGAGGAAGAGTTCCATGGGCTACTCCTGGCAGACATGCTCCCAGTCCAGCTGAACAGCTGTCTGCCCATGTCCCAGGCCCAAGAATCAGCATCACAAACCACCCATGGTGGGCAAGTTTCCAAGTCAGCGAAGCAGCCATGAGCCCACATCCTGTTCCTGAGTAGCAGCCCTGTGGGCCACCTCCAGCAGACATGCACCTGTGCCAGCTGAGAAACCATGTGGCTGCATCCCAGGCCCGAGAAACAGCCCAGGGACTGTCCCCAGCAGACATATCCTCAGGCCAGCCAAGCACTGTGAGACCACATCCCAGGTCTGAGGAACACCCCATGGATTGTCCCTGGCAAACACACACCTAGGACAGTTAAGAAGCCATGCAACCATATCTTCAGCCTGAGAAACAGACCTACAGTCCACCCTAGCAAAGACAACCCCAGTACCCATGTCCTGAGCCTGAAAAATAGCCCCATGGGCTGCTCCTGTGAGGCAAGCTCCCAAGCCAACTGAACAATCATGCTCCTGGCCAGAGTAATAGCTCTGCAGCCCCAACCCCAGCCCCAGGTTGGTCAACCCACCATGTGCATCCACACACCTCTGATCTGAGAGTCTGGTGAGTTCACCCGGGCAAAGCCACACCACTGCTGCCAGAAAATCTCTCAGCCTAGACCACCAAGACACTAAAAAATGTCACTAGTACTACACAGAGATTACACAACTGTGTCCACCCAGAACAAAAGCCAACACACCACACTGAGCTGACATCCAAAGATCCATTCATATGAATAATTCTCACTACAAAACCTGCTCCATAAAATTGGAGGAGGTGACTTTTCCACCAGATGCATAGAAATTAATACAGGGACACATCAAACATGAAAAAGCTAGGAAACATGACACCTCCAAATGAACACAATAACTCTCTAATAACAGACCCCAATCATAAGGAAACGTACAAAATGCCATAAGAAGAATTCAAAATGATAATCTTCAGGAAGCTCAGTGAGATAGAAGAGAATACAGATAGACAATTCAACAAAATCAGGAAAACAATTCATGATTTGAATGAGAAATTCAACAGAGATAGATATCATTAAAAAAGAACCAAACAGAAATCTACAGCTGAAGAATTCAACGACTAAAACAAAAAATACAATTAAGAGCTTTGACAACAGACTAGATCAAGCAAACGAAATAATTTCTGAACTTGGAGATAGGTCATTTAAATAACACAGGCAGACAAAAGGAAAAAGAATGAAGAAAGCCTATGAGATTTATGCAACACAATTAAGTGAATAAATATTCACATTATACATATTCCAGAGGAGAAGAGAATGAAAAAGATATAAGGAATATATTTAATGAAATAATAGCTGAAAACCTTCAGGTCTTGGGAGAGAGGTGGACATTCAAGTTCAGGAAGATCAAAGAACCTCAAATAGATTGAACCCAAACTGGTCCTCTCTGAGTCACATTATGGTCCAATTGTCAGAAGTCAAAGAAAGAATCCTAAAAGCAGCAGGAGAAAAGTGTCAAGTCATGTATAAGGAAATTCCCATTAGTCTAACAGTGGATTTCTCAGCAGAAACCTTACAGGCTAGGAGAGAATGGGATGATATATTCAAAATACTGAAAGAAAAGTCTGCCAGTCAGGCAGATCAGGAGGTCAGAAGATCAAGACCATCCTGCCTAACACAGTGAAACCTCATCTCTACTAAAAATACAAAAAAAAAAAAAAACTAGCCAAGCATGGTGGCAAGTGTCTGTAGTCCCAGCTACTTGGGAGGCTGAGGCAGGAGGATGGTGTGAACCCAGGAGGCGGAGTTTGCAGTGAGCTGAGATCGCACCACGCCACTCCAGTCTGGGTAACAGAGCAAGACTCCATAAAAAAAGAAAGAAAAGAAAGAAAAGAAAAGAAAAGAAAAGAAAAGAAAAGAAAAGAAAA
>NC_045441.1:50944954-50948085 GCF_002776525.5 Piliocolobus tephrosceles
AAAGAAAAAGAAAAAGAAAAGCCTGCCAGTCAGGAATATTATGCCCAGCAAAGCTAGCCTTCAGAAATGAAGGAGAAATAAAATCTTTCACAGACAAGAAAAAACTAAAGAGATATATCACCAATAGACCAGCCTTACAAGGAATGCTCAAGGGAGTCCTATAACTGGAAGACAACAAAGACAACAACCACCATCATGAAAGCATGTGAAACTATACAACTCACTGGTAAAGCCAATACAGAAAGGAGAAAGAGCAAGGAATCAAACCTTATCACTACAGAAAATGACTCAACCACAAAAATAAACAATAAGTAAGAGGCAAAGGACATATTAAACATAAAAACAGAAAATAAAATAACACGAGTAAGTCCTCACCTATCAATAATACCTCTGAATGTAAACAGATGAAATTCACCATTTAAAAGATATATACCTGCTGAATAGATTAAAAAGAAGAAACCAACAGTATGCTGCCTACAAGAAACTCACCTCACCTGTAAAGATGGACAGGCTGAAAGTAAAGGGATGAAAAAAGATATTCCAGGCTGGGCGTGGTAGCTCACGCCTATAATCCAGCACTTTGGGAGACCAAAGTGGGTGGATTGCTTGAGCCCAGAAGTTCAAGACATGCCTGGGCAACATAGTGAAACCCTGTAATCCCAGCACTTTGGGAGACTGAGGTGGGAGGATCGCTTGAGGCCAGGAGTTTGAGATCGGCCTGGGCAATATAATGAGTCCCCACCTCTACAAAAAATTTAAAAATTAGCTGGGAGTGGTGTCATGTGCCTATAGTCCCAGCTACTCAGGAGGCTAAGGTAGAAGGATTGCTTGAGCCCAGGAGGTCAAAGCTATAGTAAGAAAAGATCACAGCACTGCACTCCAGCCTGGATGACAGAATGAGACCCTATCTCTAGTTTAAAAAAAAAAAAAAAAAAAATCAACATCCCTTCATGATAAAAACTCCCAATAAATTAGGTATAGAAGGAAAGTATCTCAACACAATAAAGGCTATATACAACAGATCCAAAGCAAACATCACACTGAATGCCTGGAACAAGACAAGAGTGCCCATGCTCACCACTCTTATTCAGCATTGTACTGGAAGTCCTGCCAGAGCAATTAGGCAAGAGAAAGAAATAAAGGGCATTCAAATTGTAAAGGAGGAAGTCAGATTGTCCCTACTTGGAGACAACATAATCTTATATATAGAAAAACCTAGAGACTCTGCAAAAAAAAAAAAAAGAAAAAGAAAAGAAAAGAAAAGAAAAACTCTTAGAACGGATAAATTCAGCAAAGTTGCAGCATACAAAATCAACATACAGAAATCAGTGGTGTTTCTATATACAAAAAACAAACTAGCTGAAAAAGAAATCAAGAAGACAATCCCATTCACAATAGTTATACAAAATAATAAAATGCCTGGGAATAAGGAATCAAGGAAGTAAAAGACTTCTACAAGAAAAACTACAAAACACTAATGAAAAAAATTAAAGAAGATACAAAGAAATATGAAAACAGCCCATACTCATGGATTAGAAGAATTAATATTGTTAAAATGGACATACTATTCAAAGCAATCTACAGATTCAATGAACCCCTATCAAAATACCAATAACATTCCTCATAGAAATTTTTTTAAAATCAATCTTAAAATTTGTATGGAATCACAAAAGACACAATAGCCAAAGCAATCCTAAGCAAAAAGAACAAAGCTGGAAGCATCACACTTCCAGACTTCAAACTATACTACAAAGTTGTAGTAACCAAAACAGCATGGTACTATCAAAAACAGAAACATAGACCAATGGAACAGAATGTAGAACCTAGAAATCAATTTATATATCTACAGCCAACTGATTAAACAAATGCACTAGGAATATATATTGGAGAAAAGACACTCTTATCAATAAATGGTGCTGGGGAAACTGGTTATTTCATCTGTTTACATTCAGAGTTATTATTGATAGGTGAGGACTTACTCTTGTCATTTTATTTGCTGTTTTTATGTTTAATATATCCTTTGTTTCTTACTTATTGTTTATTTTTGTGATTGAGTCATTTTCTGTAGTGATAAGGTTTGATTGGTTATCTTTTGCATTCATATGCAAAAGAATGAAACTAGACCCCTATCTGTCATCCTATACAAAAATCAACTCAATGGATCAAAGACCTAAATGTAAACCCAAAACTATAAAACTACTAGAAGAAAACTTAGGGGAAATGCTTCAGGATCTTTGTCTGGGAAAAGATTTTATGAATAAGACCTCAAAAACACAGGCAACAAAAGGAAAAATAATCAGATGGGATTGTATCAAACTAAAAAGCTTCTGTACAGCAAAGGAAACAATCAACAGAGGGAAAACAACCTACAGAATGGAAAAAAAATATTTGCAAACTATCTATCCATCCAATAGGGGATTAATACCCAGAATATACAAGGAACTCAAACATCTCAACAGCCAAAAAAAAAAAAAAATGTAAAAGTGGGCAAAAGATCAGAACAGACATTTCTCAAATGAAGACATACAAATGGCCAAAAAATACATGGAAAAATTATCAACATCACTTAACATCAGTGAAATCAAAATCACAGTGAGTTATTGTCTCATCTCAGTTAGTATAGCTGTTATCAAAAGGACAAAAAAATAATAAACAAATGCTGACAAGGATGTGGAGAAAAGGGAACTCTTATACACTGTTGGTGGGAATCTAAACTAGTACAGCCACTTTAGACAATACTATGGAGGCGCCTTTAAAAAGCTACATAAAACTACCATATGATTCAGCTACCCCACTACTGGCAATTTCTCCAAAGAAAAGGAAATAAGCATATCAAAGAGACTTCTGTGACCCCATGTTTAGTGTAGTACTATTCACAACGGCCAAGATACAGAATATCTTGTGTCTGACAACAGATGAATGGAGAAAGAAAATGTGATATGTATGGAATACTATTCAGTCACAAAAAAAGAGTGAAATCCTTCCATTTGCAGCAGCATAGATGAAAACATGATATTAAGTGAAATAAGCCAGGAATAGAAAGTTAAACACTGCATGTTCTCACTCATACATGGAAGCCAAAAAAAAAAGGTTGATCTCAAATCTACACCTTCTTGAACTTAGCCTACAGA
>NC_045441.1:50948095-51014153 GCF_002776525.5 Piliocolobus tephrosceles
AGGAAGGAAGGAAGGAAGGAAGGAAGGAAGGAAGGAAGGAAGGAAGGGAGGAAGGATCATATTGATCATTTGATCAATATAGTATGGACAGGAGTGACACTATGTGACCTCCAGGGCTACAGAAAAGGCAATTGTTTGATGGAACATTCACACTTGGTGGCATAAGCCACCACGAGTAAGAAGTTCAACTACTCTGAGGGTGCCAAGCAGCATGGGGAGGTAGTCTAAGTCTTCCAGTCATCCTTGCCCAGGCATCAGAGTGAAAGAGCCACCACATGATTCTAGCCCCAAACCTAAAGTTACCCAACCTTCTCATCTTCCCACATGAGGCCCTGGACATTGTGGAGCAGAGACAACCCATGCCTGCTCTGTCTGTTCCAAGTTCTTATCTACCAAATTATAACAATGGTTGTTGTTTTAAGCCAGTAAGGCTTTGGGGTGCTTTGCTATGCAGCAATAGTCCAGAACAGATGTTCAAAAGGTAAACTTTATCTAAGGTTTTGAGTAAAACAGAAGATGTTCTGAATCCTTGACATTACAATAACTCAATTGAATCCCAGCTCATGAGTCTATTTCACACCCATGGTGCCCAGCTCCGGACCGGTCCAATGCAAAACTGTGAGTCACACAACATTTCTGATGGTGGATAAGCACCACTGAGTTCCCAGGAACCCAGTTGCCCAGATTCTTGATATCTCTTGAGTCCTATCAGGAAACAGATAATAAAAAGGATAATGTGAGAATGACTCAAATGAACTGTTTATAAAATTGTGAGTGAGGATGTATCCTAAGATTCATACGGCATCCCAGGCTACTAGAAGTCAGTTGTTACCTCCTCTGGGCTCATGGGGCCTGGAGAGAAGGCAATACCAAGAAGAGAGCTATGTAGAATCACCTATTTGGAAAGAAGCGTAGTCCTTCAGTAAAGGACCCTGCCAGCCTCAAGTGGCCTCAAGCTCCTCCATTTTCTGAACTCAGCAGGAAGGTGAAGGGCAGAAAATCCATCGAATTTAATCCTACGGGTCAGCCTCCATGAGCAGAACAGGGAGAAGGGATTAATGCCAGGAGGGCAAACAGAAGACAACCAGCAAGTTCCCCAACAAGGCATGATACAGGACAGTGGTTCTCAACCAGGGGCAATTTGTACTCCTCTACCCCAGGGGACATTTGGCAATGTCTGGAGATATTTTTGGTTTTCCAAATGTACAGGGTGGTGGTGATGTATCAGTAACAACAATACCTTGTGGGTAGAGGCCAGAACTGTCGCTAAACATCCCACAATGCCTAGTACAGTTTCCACATCAAAGAATTCTACCCAAAATGCCAACAGTGGCCAGGATGAGAATTCCTGCTCCAGAGTGTTCTCAGAAAAGCCCTGAACCAGGGGGTCACACAATTTGGCTTTTAGCCTCTGCTCTGCTGCCAACAGCTTGATGGCCTGGGCCAGTGACACAACTTCCTTGAGCCTCTATCCCATCTGTCAAATTAGGGTCATGATAATGTAGGACCATTGCTTTTTATGTAAGGGATGAATTCTTGAAGACCTAATATCATTTGAACCTTAAAAAATTCACAACCAGGCCTGGTGCAGTGGCTCATATCTGTAATTCCAGCACTTTGAGAGGCTGAGGCAGGCAGATCCCTTTGAGGTCAGGAGTTTGAGACCAGCCTGGCCAACATAGCAAAATCCCATCTCTTCTAAAAATAGAAAAATTAGCCAAGGGTTGTGGTGTGTGCCTGTAATCCCAGTGACTTGGGAGGCTGAAGCAGGAGAATTGCTTGAACCCAGGAGGCAGAAGTTGCAGTGGGCCAAGATCACGCCACTGCACTCCTGCCTGCCTGGGTGACAGCGAGACTCTGTCAAAAAAAACATAGAAAGAAAAATTCACAACCAATCCTAACAAACAGTGCAGGTAGTTCTGCCTACCAGCTGAACTCATGTAGCCACATGGCATTAGCAAAAAGAACTTTGTGATTTTACCTGCAGGCCAGCTTTGAAATCATGTGATTCCTGATGGATTTTTACCCTTAGGAAGATCATATTAATTTCATGCACAAAGATTTTTATTAATATTTGGTATCATGCTTTTTCAAATTCTCACAGAATGCAATGCCTCCATACTGCGCTGGTCTACCCACTGGGATTACTGGCAGGGTCAGTTAAGGTCTTTACCAAAGAGCCCTGAATCCTCAGAAGGGATGGTTTCTGCTCATGGTAGATCCACCAGGCCAGAGACTTCTCTACCTCTTCTCTCCCCTTAAGCTCAGGGCCATCTCTTTTCCATGGGGCCTCCTACATGGCCGCTAATCTAGTGGACTAAATCAGAATTTGCTCCAGCTTCCTAAGAACATATCTCTTTGGATAAATCAATAGTATGACTTCCCCTTTCTTTCTTTTTTCTTTGAGATGGAGTCTTGCTCTGTCACCCAGGCTGGAGTGCAGTGGTGCTATCTGGGCTCACTGCAAGCTCCGCCTCCCGGGTTCATGCCATTCTCCTGCCTCAGCCTCCCGAGTAGCTGGGACTACAGGCACCCGCCACCATGCCCAGCTAATTTTTTGTATGTTTAGTAGAGATGGGGTTTCACCGTGTTAGCCAGGTGGTCTCGATCTCCTGACCTCGTGATCCACCCGCCTGCCTCGGCCTCCCAAAGTGCTGGGATTACAGGTGTAAGCCACCTCACCTGACCGACTTCGCCTTTCCAAAGATCCAGTAACCCAACCCATCCCTCCAACATGTGTACTCCCACGGACCCAGGTAGGAATCACTGTGTTCTCCACTGTAGTCATTCCCTCCCTCCCTTTTTCTACTCCCCAGTAAGGTTAGGGAATGAAATGAAAAAAAATTAGACAACGACTCCAGGACAGTGAGCTGAGCAAAGTGAAAACTGCCCAGAGGTGGTCCAATTAGCCCCAAGTGTGCCGAGCTACATCTCTGGGAAGGAGTTCAGGAAGCCTGATTACCCAAACTCCCCACCTCACCCCTCTCACCAAAGCCAGCATTAATGCTTCCTTCTGTTTTCCCAAAGCGCTTTGTTCATACTGCTATTATAACCACAATACATTGCAATAAAGTTAGCCTGTAACACTTGTCTTAGATTAATGTGCACTTCCTATGAGCTATTTTTAAGTAGAGTATGGTTCCCCATCACTGCGTCTTTGGTATCTCAATGGGGAAGAACTTTTTGGTAGATCTCTTTATAGCTGCTTTGTCTTGCCATTGAGAAGCATTGTATCCCTGCCCTTGCATCCTCAAATGTTCCAAGTCATCAATAATAGCTGAGGCATAAATCTTAGTATGATAAAGCCCAATTCTAAGTGCTTTACAGGTATTAATGTATTTAGTCTCCCAATAACACTGTGTTCCTATTTGAGAAATGGAGAATTGAGACACAAAGAGATTAAGTAACTTGCCCAGGGTCACTAGTAAATGGTGGAATTGGGATTCAAATTCAAGCCAGTCCAGTTACAAAATTCATACCCTCCACCACTATACTCTATTGCCTCTCCCCAAGCAAACCAAGTGGCCCCAGAGGAAGAAACACTGGAGACAGTGAAAAGACTAAAAGGCAGAAATGAAATCCACAGGCAGACAGCCCAGGCGGCGCCCTGGGCCTGGTTAAAGATCGACCCCTGACCTAACCGGTTATGTTATCTATAGATTACAGACGTTGTATGGACAAGCGTTGTGAAAGTCCCTGTCCTGTTCTGTTCTGTTCTGATTACCGGTGCTTGCAGCCCCCAGTCATGTACCCCCTGCTTGCTCAATCGAAACCACCCCCCTCCCACCCATGGTTAAGCAAGCAGTTTGTCTAAAAAAAAACCCCTAGACGTTTGTGGTTTAAAAAAGGGCGGGAGCCAATCAGAAACTGCCGAATGTTCAAACTTCAAAATGTCAACCAATCCCAATCTTGTAACTGCAAAAATGCCCTAATCTTCTGTAACCTGTTTGTGCCTTACTATAAAAAGTAGGCTTGAGCTGTGCTCGGGACCTCTCTCTTGCCCTCCTGACTACGCCTGTACGGAGAGAGGTCCGGGTTCGAACCTGCAATAAAGTGATCCCGGCCGCTTGGCTTTGACTTCGGTTTCTGGTGGTCGTCTTTGAGGGGGGTCTCGGAACTCAGGGCACAACAACAGCATCTGAGTTTCCTTGTCTGTTTTGTGTCAATGGCCCATGGACTGGGATTGTGATTTCTGGTGCACAACAGTCCACAAAGAAAGAAAATCCCTTCCCTTGATCCCTATAAGGAGAGACTATTTCTGGAAGGGAGGAGCAGGATTTAACCACTTACATTTTGGAGAGCAAGTGGTCCAGATGAGGACTGAAAGGAATTAGATTTCAGATACTTCAGTGGCATTGTGTTCTAACAGCCATGTGAGGAGTCCTACCAACTGGGTTCATTTACTGTGTTTTATGTCAGCCCCCCACCTTCCCTCTACCTCCTCCCTGACTCAGGCAGATGCAGAGATCTGACCAGTCTTCCTGCCCTCTCCAATCCACACTTCTCACAGCAGCAGTCAGAAAGATTCTTCTCAAATGCCGATCTTGAAACCACCTTTGTAAAAGTTATTTCAGTAGAAAATTACGGCAGTGGGAGATATCTGATCTAGCCAACCCCCCTTTTGTTTTTAGCCTTCAAGCTGCCAAGCTAACTTTGAGAGGCATTTAGTTTACAATTTAAATTAAAATACCCCTTCCCCAAAACTCCACTGTCTTTGTAAAGCTAATGAGAGACCACCAGGCTAGGAGGAGAAGAGGAGTCTGAATTCTGCTAAAGCTAGACATAAATGATTGCCAGCCATTATTCTAGAGATCACAAGATACGCAACTTCCCCAGTTACTCCTGCAGATAATATCAATATTGTAGAACCTAGTATTTGCCTTTTGAGATGTCTTTTCAGGTTTTTTTGCATGTCTGACACCCATGACTCCAACTGGACCCACCAACTAGACCCACCCCATCCAGAAGCGCTTCAGCGCAGGAGGATCCTTTCCCACACTCCTATGATGGTACCCCAATCAATCAGCAGCAAGCACCCATTTCTTAGCCACCCACACCCCTTCACCAAAACTGCCTTGAAAAACCCCTAACCTCTGCACCGATAAGATTGATTCGAGTAATAACTTCATCTCCTGCATGGTATCACTGGCCTCGCATCAATTAAACTCTTTCTTCACTGCAATGCTGTGGTCTTTTTTGGTACAGCCAGCAGGAATAACCTATCAGGTAGTTACAATCTGACCATGTCAATCACCTTCTTAAACCTTCAGAGGCTCCCCATTGCTCTTATTATGAAGTCCAAACTCTTTAATGTGACCTACAATGCCTTCTCTGGCCTACCTACCTCTCCTGCTCCAGAGGCATTTCACTTGAGTTCCAGCTCCACTGAAAGACGTGCAGTTCCCTGAGAGAAGGCTCATGCTCCCTGACTCCTCCCTGTGGCTGGTCTCCCCACTTACTGTCCTGTGATACCCTTGAGGGCATGTTGATTCACTGATGCCCGTGGCAGCACCAACATCCCCAAACATCTGTGTGAGGGCAATGCCACAAGTTATCCCAGTTTGCAAGGTTATAAACCACAATTAGGGCTGGAAAACAGAGTGGTTTTGCACAGAAGTGGTTCCTTTCTACCACTCAAGAATCCTCAAAGAGGAAGAAAAAAAAACAAAGCTGTGCCTTGGGATAAAAAAGCAAGACCATTGTTCATGAGCTGTAGGAAGTTGTCTGTTATTTGAAGGGCCATGCTTTCTGATTGTCAGTTCCCAGCAATGCTGAAAAGAGCAGCCCAATTCCACCCCTACAAGAGTTGCCTAGAGTGGATAAAAAAAGCACACTGGTGGACTTTCATCTCATTAATTTTCCTGAGGGTTTCTCTCTGGCCCCTTTTAATACAAACACAGCTGACAAACCACTGCTGGCTGAGTGCTTTAATTGAGTTGCTGATGGACAACTGCATAATTTGGCAGCCAAGAATTTCCTACAGCTGCTATTAGTGGCTGCCCTGTCTGGTTTCTGATAATAAGTTCATCAAATTCACTCTGCACTTCTAAGTCCAGAAATCTGAAGTTATAAACGGCACTTAGCATTGGTCCCCAGAATGAGTCTTTCTGTATTCTCTGCAGGATTCTATGCCTCTGCTGCTCCTTTCCCTGGGAAACATCCAATCAGTGTTGCCAGGGCTCCTCTGCTGGGTGTGAGCTGCTGTCTGAGACCATCCCCTTCCCAGGGCACACAGCTCCATCCCCTGCTGCTACTCAAACACAGCTCTTGCCATTGCTCCCTGTCTCCTGCATTATCAGTTTTCCCCCTATCTATTGGATCATTCCCATCAGCACACACATTTTTTTTGTTTCTTTCATCAGAAAGGAGAACCACCCTTGTTTTCTCACATATTCTCTTCCAGATACTGCTGCATTTCTCTGCTCCCTTTTATAGTAAAACTCCTCAAAGTAAATGTCTACAATTATTGTCCTCTGCTTCCGCCCTCTCTCTCTCTTTTTTTTTTTTTTTTTTTTGAGACGGAGCCTCACTCTGTCGCCAAGGCTGGAGTACAGTGGCACGATCTTGGCTCGCTGTAAGCTCCGCCTCCCGGGTTCAAGCGATTCTCCTGTCTCAGCCTCCCGAGTAGCTGGGACTACAGGCACGTGCCACCATGCCCAGCTAGTTTTTTTTGTTTGTTTGTTTGTTTTTTGTTTTTTTGTATTTTTAGTAGAGACAGGGTTTCACCATGTTAGCCAGGCTAGTCTCAAACTCCTGACCTTGTCATCCGCCCACCTCGGCCTCCCAAAGTGCTGGGATTACAGGTGTGAGCCACGGCACCCGGCCTCCATCCTCTCTTGAACCTGCCCAATTGAGCTTTCATCCTCCCCACTCCACTGGGCTGCCATTTTCAAGGTCAGCAATGACCTTGTGTTCCCAAATCAAGGTCAAGTCTCAATCCTTACCTCACTCCCGCAGCCTGTGACACACTTGATCTCCACTCCCTTCTGGAAACATGCACCTCCCCGGTTTCTGGACTCAATGCTCCTGGTTTTCCTCCCAAATCACTGGCCACTCCTTCTCAGCCTCTTGTGAGGGCTGTCCTCAGCTTCCTGACCTCTAACACAGGGGTGCCTCAGGACTGAGTTTGCAGAAGTCTTTTATTCTCTATTTATTGTCACTCCCCAGGTGACCCATTTGCAGCTCTACTGCACACCACGCTCATGTGAATCGCACCTAGCTTTCCACCTCCAGTTCCGGCCTCTCCCCTGAACTGCTTCCTGGCAACCTCAGTTCCATGTCTCAAACATAACACATCCAAAACAGAAGGCTGTTTCTCCCCCTCAGTGCCTTCCTCTCCCCCAGTCTTCTTCATATGGAAATGGCACTCCATTTATCCACCTGCTGAGACCAAAAGTGTTGGTGTTATTCTTGACTTCTCTCTTTCTTTCATTCTTACCCCACATCCCTCTACCTTCAAAATACAAGCAGATGACGACTACCTCTTGCCATTCCACCATTCTTCACTAGTCTTCTCTAGTCCAAGCCAGCACTCTCTCCAGGCTGTGCTATTGCAATAGTATGGAAGGCTGGCCCCGTTTCCCTTACCCCAAACCCCACCCCACCTGCCTCTTCACTCTGCAGCCGGAGAGACTGTTCATCGCTGCACCCTGGGGGAAGTTTCACAGCTCTGCTCAACTCACCATCATCTTGGCATTTCATCTCCCTTATAATAAAATCCAGTATCCTTATCATGGCTCACCCAGGCCTATGTGAATTTACCTATGTGAATTTACAGAACTACTTCTGTGCTCTAACCCCTCCTCTCCTGCTGGCTCACCCACTCCAGCACCCTGGCCTTCTTACTGCTCTCTGAGAGCCCAAGCATACCTCTGCCTCAGGGCCTCAGTTACTCTCTCCTCAGCTGGGAAAGCTCCCTTCGAAGCCCACCCCAATTTCCACATGGTTCTCTCCATTATCCACATCTCTTTCCAAGTCTCTTAGGCAGAGAGGCTTTCCCTGGCCACTTTGTCCAAAACAGCCTCCTCCAGCCCATTTGCCCTGCTTAGCTGCCTTACATATTATCCTTGACAGAATATATTTGTTTGTATGTTTGTTTATCATCCATCTCCCCACGACTACCCGCCACTGGGATATCAGCTCTGTGAGAGAAGAAAGTTTATGCTTGGTGTCCTGCCACATCCCCAGAGCCTAAAACAGTGCCTGAAATGTAGGAGACCCTCTAAATATTTACCAAGCATGACCATATGCCAAGCACTGATTTGAGCATTTTTACATAAATTAATTAAATTCTTGAAAGAGACCATAAGGCAAGTGATATGATTATCATTTCCATTTCTCAGAAGTTGAAGCACAGAAAGGTTGACTATTTTGCCCAAAATGTCACATTTAATAGACGGCAGAACCAGGATTTGAACCAAGGCAGCGTGGCCTAGCACCTGCTCTCTTAACCACCACAATCCACCTCCTCCAGGAGCTCACTGTCCAGCCTGGAGAAACTGATGAGGCACCGCCATCCTGCTTGACTCCCTGGGTTTATCATCCAGCACCTTGGCTCTGACCGTGGCTCAGCCCTATTCACAGGGCTTCTGTCCTGCCCTAAGAGCTGGTCCCCAACAGGTCCCAATTCTGGTATCTTTTTCCCTGTTTTACTCTTCGTAAAAAGAATCCTAAGGCTCTGTCTTGGCCCCCCTACCTTGTATCCCTGTCCCCAGAGCTGAGTCCTGCCAGAGCTCTCTCCAGAGATGAGAAGCCTTTTAGTTGTGCCACAGGCTGAGAGACCTCCGGATGCTGACCATCTGGATATCTGGGCAGAGTCTGTTGCAGGAGTCCCATGCCAAGCTCAGTCTGCTCATCCCTTGGAACGAGCTGGATAACTGCCTACAAAATTAGCCTATCCACAAACCCCTACCAGTTCACCTTACCAGTTACTAGTCTACAGTTCACTACCCATTCCTAAGTCACTTTCAGTGTGTCAGCACTTCCCATACTTCACCTTATGGAGCCCTTTGAAGGAGGTACTATCAAAACCACTTTACAAATTTGAATTTGAAAAATTTAGAAACGTTCCAAGGTTTCTCTTAGCATCCTTCATTCTCATGTCTTCTCTCTCTGAGCCTACGGAATTGAGCTATATTGAAACAGGGAAATAATACCAAGTGATAACTCAAATGCACAGGAAGAAATGAGGAGTACCAGAGACTGCAAATATGTGAGTTAACATAAAAGATTCTATAAATATATTTTTCTCCTTTTTTCTGTTAAGTTATATAAAAGAAATAAAAAGCAGCAATTATAACATCCTGTTGTTGAGATTAAAACATATATAGACTATACACACATATACACAATAATAACAAAAAGTAGAGGGCAGGGAATGGAGCTACATTTGAGAAAATTTCTATATTATATTAAATTAATATTAATATCCAGTAGATTGTGATAAATTAAGATGCATATTGTACTCCTTAAAGCAGTGATTCTCAACTGGGAATGATTTTTCTTCCCCGAGGACATTTTACAATGTCTGGAGACATTTTTGGTTGTCACAACCTGGGGGCACTATTGGCATCTATGGGAAGAAGCCAGGAGTGCTACTAAACACCCTACAATGCATAGGACAGCTTCCAACAGCAAAGAGTGATCTGGCCAATTATGTCAGTAGTGCAAAGGCAGAAGAATCCTGCTCTAGAGTGACCATTGAAAATAAATAATTAAATACATACATACATAAATACATAAATAAATAAATAAATAAATAACTTGGCCAGGCACACAGGTTCATCCCTATAATCCCAGCACTTTAGGAGACCAAGGCAGGAGGATCACCTGAGCCCTGGAGTTTCAGACCAGCCTGGGCAACATGGTAAAACTCCCTTTCTACAACAAATACAAAACTTAGCCCTGCGTGGTGGTGCAGACCTGTAGTCCCAGCTACTCGGGAGGCTGAGGTGGAGGTGGGAGGATTGCTTGAGCCTGGGAGGTCGAGACTATAGTGAACCATGATGGTGCCACTGCACTTCAGCCTGGGCAACAGAGTGAGACCTTGTCAGAAATAAATAAAATAAAATAAAACTCAATAAATTATAGTAAAATAAAATTAAAGGCATTAAAATAATAATTCAAAATTATCTCTTTAATAGGAAATAAGACAATAAAAGAGGAACATAAGAACAAAAAAGACATCAGCAATATAGAAAACAAATAGCAAAAATGGCAGACACAAATCCAACCCTATCAATAGTAACATTAAATATGAATACATTAGATACTCTCATCAAAAGGCAGAAATTGTCAGACTGCATTTAAAATTTTTAACTATACACAGTCTACAAGAGGCACACTTTAGATTCAAAGAGATAAATAAACTATAAAGTTTAAAAATGGAAAAAGATATTCCATGCAAACAATAATCCTAAGAGAGCTGAAGTGACTCTACGAATATTAGACAAAACATACCTTAGGATCAAAAATACTATCAGAGCAAAAAAAAGCATTATATGAAAAGGTCAATTAATCAAGAAGATAGAGCAATTCTATACATACCTAACAACAAAGCCCCAATACACATGAAGCAAAAATTGACAGAATTAAAGGGACAACTCAACAATAGTAGTTGATATATTCAATATCCACTCTCAATAATGAATAAACAGACAGAAAAATCAGCAAGAGTATAGAGAATTCAAACACCATCATCAAACAATTTAAGACATCTATAGAACATTCCATTGAACAACTGAGTATACATCCTTTTCAAGTGCACAGAGAACATTCTCTAAGGTTGACTACATGCTAGGGCATAAAAAAATCATAATCAATTTTAAAAGCTTGAAAGTATGCAAAGTATGCTCTCTGACCACCATGGTATTATATAAGAAATCAATAATAGGAAATTCAAAATCCACAAATATTTAGAAATTAAACAACACACTTCTAAACAAACAATGAGCCAAAGAAGAAATTACAGGGGAAGTAAGAAAATATTTTGAGCTGAATGAAAATGAAAGCATACTATATCAAAATTTGGGGTATAAAGACAAAGCAATGCTTAGAGGAAAATGTATAGCTTTAAATGCATATATCAGAAAAAAGTCAATAACCTAAGCTGCTACCTTAAGAAACTAGAAAGAGCAGGCAAAACAAGCAGGAGGAAGGAAATAATGAAGATTAGAGCAAAATATCAATGAAATAGAAGACAGAAAAGCAATAAAGAAAAACTGATTTTTAAAAAGTTGTTTCTTTGAGAAGATCAACAAAATTAGCAAAATTTAGTTAAACTATCCAAAAAAAAGGAGAGAAGACTCAAATTACAAAAATCAGGAATGAAAGGGGGAATATCGCTACCATCCTTACAGAAAGATTATAAAGAAAATACTATAAAAAACTTTATGACAACAAATCAGATAACTTAGGTGAAATGAAGAAATTCTTACAAAAACATGTTAGAAAATCTGACTAAATCTATAAGTAATACATTGAATTCATAGTAGAGATCTTCCCAGAATAAAAAGCCCGGGCCTAGGTTGCCTAAATTTTCCTAACATTTATAGAATAAATAAACACCGATTCTTCACATAATTCTTCCAGAAAATAGAATACAGGAAGAGAGGAATTCCTAACTCATTCTATGAAGTCAGTTTTATCCTGATATCAAAGCCAAAGATATCACAAGAAAAGAAAACTGTACACCAATATCCCTCATGAATAGAGACAAAAAAATCCCCAACAAAATACTAGCAAATGGAATCTAGTAACATATAAAAACAATTATACACTACAACCCAGTGAGATTTATCCTAGGAATGCAAGATTAGTTTAACATGTGAAAAATCAATTAATGTAGTATGCTATATTAATAGAATTAAGGACAAAAGCCACATGATCATCTCAATCAATGCAGAAAAAGCATTTGACCAAATCTGATATCCATTCTGATTAAAAAGCACATATATATGGCTGGTCGTGATGGCTCACGCCTGTAATCCAAGCACTTTGGGAGGCTGAGGCGGGCAGATCACGAGGTCAGGAGTTCAAGACCAGCCTGACCAAGATGGTGAAACCCCATCTCTACTAAAAATACAAAAATCATCCAGGCATGGTGGTGCACACCTGTAATCCCAGCTACTCAGGAGGCTGTGACAGGAGAATCACTTGAATCCTGGAGGCGGAGGTTGCAGTGAGCCAAGATCATGCCACTGCACTCCAGCCTGGGTGACAGAGCGAGACTCTGTCTCAAAAAAAAAAAAAAAAAAAAAACAGCACATATACACATTCAGACTAAGAATAAAATAAAATTTCCTCACCTTGCTGAAGATCATCTAGGAAAAACTTACAGCTGAACTCATACTAAATAATGAAACATGGAATGCTTTCCCCCCTAAAATCAGGAACAAGGCAAGGATATCCACTCTCATCACTTCCATTCAACATTGTCATGGAAGTTCTAGTCTGTACAATTAGGCGACAAAAACAAATAAAAGTGTTCAAGATTGGAAAGGAAGAAGTAAAGCAGTCTTCTTTCACAGACAACATAATCCTGTGTTTAGAAATTCCTCAGGAAGGCCGGGCGCGGTGGCTCAAGCCTGTAATCCCAGCACTTTGGGAGGCCGAGACGGGCGGATCACGAGTTCAGGAGATCGAGACCATCCTGGCTAACACGGTGAAACCCCGTCTCTACTAAAAAATACAAAAACTAGCCGGGAGTGGTGGCCGGCGCCTATAGTCCCAGCTACTCGGGAGGCTGAGGCAGGAGAATGGCGCAGGAGAATGGCGTGAATCCGGGAGGCGGAGCTTGCAGTGAGCTGAGAACCCGCCACTGTACTCCAGCCTGGGTGAAAGCGAGACTCTGTCTCAAAAAAAAAAAAAAAAAAAGAAAAAGAAATTCCTCAGGAATCCACTAAAAACTACTAGAACTAATAAAAAGTTTACTTTGTTTACAGATTTCTTCTTCTCCTTCTAACCTATTATGTTTAAGTTTCCAGAGACCTACAGAAAAGCCTGAGGTCTATCATTTAATCATTTTTATATTTAAGTTAATCAAGGCTATGACTTAAAGGAATACTATTAGCCCTTAATTCAATTGCTAATTATTGTCATTTGCCTAGGATGGATCAGTCATCGTATTCAGTGGTTATTTCCTGAGTAATTCCAGAAAATATACTACATTCAATTCTAGGAGCCTAAAATAGCTGGCATTTTTAGAAAGCATAGACCTGGACTTTATATAGTTTATTTATATTTTTCTAATTCCAGGTTATGTTCACAATACATTTAGTTTAAAAATATATCCTTATGCCACTTGAATTTGGATACCTCTTCAGATTTCCTGCCAAATATCTCACCTGAATTTTTTCCAACACTAAAGTCACATATTTCATCTTATTTTGTCTTTTGCCAGGAACATCAACACTCAACTCCATTTTATGTCTACCCTTTATCATGTTTTATGAAGTATTTTCCCAGTGCCACAAATAGTTCAACATCTCTGGGAAATGTATACCCTTCATGCTTTAAGATTGATAAAAGAAAAAATACAGGTTACTAGTGACTCAGAAGTGACATCATTCAGATCGGTCATTGTACAAAGCTGTTGTGGACAGGTTAATTGTTGAGAAATAGGCACACATAAAGCTTCCAAGCTATCTGCCTCTACATAGAGACCCCTGAGGCTTAGGTGCATGGTCTGCTAGTTGTGGGAAACTATGAAATGTCTCTCTGATTAAATGTTTCTTCAAACAATACAGGATTATCTGGAAAGAATGTCAGAGGGAAAACAGTCAAAAGAGTTTTTTTAAAAGGAGACTGAAGCAAAGGCCTAATAGGGATGTCCAATTATTTGAAGGACTGCTGATATGGTTTAGATATTTGCTCCCTCCAAATCTCAGGTTGAAATTTGATCCTCATGTTGGAAGTGGGGCCTACTAGAAGGTGTTTGGGTGATGAGGGAGGATCCCTCATTAATGGCTGGGTGCCATTCTCACAGGATTGAGTGAGTTCTCACTCTTAGTTCCTGTGAGACCTTGTTATTAAAAAGAGTCTGGGTTGGGCACATTGGCTCATGCCTATAATCTCAGCACTTTGGGAGGCCGAGACAGGAGGCTCACTTGAGACCAGGAGTTCAAGACCAGCCTGAACAACATGGTGAAATCCCAACTCTACAAAAAATACAAATATTAGCCAGGCATGGTGGTGTACACCTATAGTTCCAACTAATCAGGGGGTTGAGGTGGAGGTGGGAGGATAGCTTAAGCCCAGGAGGCTAAGAGTGCAGTGAACTATGATCATGCCACTGCACTCCAGCCTGGGTGACAGAGCGAGACCTTATCTGAAAAAAAAATCTAAGTCTGGAACCTTTCTCCCTTTTCTCTCTCTCTTCCTCTCCCACCATGTGACAATCTGGCTCCTCCTTGGCCTTCTGTCATGATTGGAAGCTTTCTGAGGTCCTCTCCAGAAGCAGATTCTGGTGCCATGCTTCTTGTACAGCCTGCAGAGCTGTGAGCCAGATAAACCTCTTTCTTTATAAATTACCCAGACTCGGGTATTCCTTTAGAGCAATGGCAAAATGAACTAAGACAACTGCGACATGGAAAAGGTGAGAAATCTGGCCTATAATCATTCATTTATTCAATAAATATTTGAGTACATGCTATGTGCCAAGAACTGTGTACTCAATGCTAGCAATACAAAGATGGGGAGAAATGAACATCAAGGAGGAAAAGATACTTAAAACACATACCTCACAATGTCATAAGTGCAGCAATCAAAACAGGTACAGGGAGAAGTGTGCTCTGGGAGGTCAGGAAAGGCTTCCTCAAGGAGGTGACTCTTCAACTGAGTTTACAGAGAAAAGTAAAAGATTTCCAGAAAGATGAGAGGGGCAAGAAACTATAGATAGAGGCATCAGCAGAGGCACAAAGGCATAAAAACGGATATGGGTGAGGAAATATGTGATTCCATATTTCTAGGATAGAAGGTAGTGAGGTGAGGGGTAGTGGTAGAGGAAGTGAACAGGTGCACAGAAGCCAGCAAGGATGGGCTTAGACTGTTGATCTACATCTTATCAGCAAGCTGGGAAGTGAACTTATAGTTTTTATCTGTTATTCCAATGACCTAAACTAAAACCTGGGGTAAGGCTATAAATTACAGAGAAAAAACTATTGAGTCAGTACAAGAAGAAACATTTTAGTTAGCTAGAGCTACAAAGCCAAGAAGTTGTTTTACAGACTCTTGATCATCAACAGTAGCAGGCAAAGATATTTGTTAGAGATAAATAAAATTCGTTATAGATATAATAAAAAGCATTCTCAGAAAAACCTTTATAAGGAAAACTTTAAAACACTCCTGATTGAACAATTTTTTAAAAATATATTTTACTTTCCTTACTTCTTCTTCTTGCCTTCAAATTTGGTTTATAGGAAAAACATATTTTCTTTTTGCATAGACAACATAGTATTATATCTTAAAAAACTCAATTGTCCCTAAGTTAATTTAAAAGTGAATGCAATAACAATAAAAATATCAACAAGCTTTTTTAAAATAATGGAGCTAGATATGTTGATACTAAAGTTTATATGGCAAAAGAATCATACAATAGCTATGAAAACCCAAAAGAGAAAAGCTATGAGGATGGACTAGCCCCACCAGAGAGTAAAACATACTATTAAGCTTCTATAATTAAAATGGATATGTAGCCAGGCGCAGTGGCTCACACCTGTAATGCCAACACTTCGGGAGGCTGAGGCAGGTGGATTGCTTGAGCCCAGGAATTTAAGAGCAGCCTGGGCAACATGGCAAAACCCTGTCTCTATAAAAATACAAAATTTAGTTGGGCGTGGTGGTGTGTGCCTGTAGTCCCAGGTACTAGGGAGACTGAAGTAGGAGGATTGCTTGAGCCCAGCAGGTGGAGGTGGCAGTGAGCAGAGATCATGCCACTGCACGCCAGCCTGAATGACAGAGTGAGATCTTGTCTCAAAAAATAAAAATAAAAAATAAAGTGGATATGCATATTGAAGTATGGGGGGAAGTGTTGTAATGTCTGCAACTTTCCTTGAAATGTGTGAAAAAATAAGATGAATTGATGGATGAATAGAGAGATAAGAGATGGATAAGTATGTGACAAATGTAATAAAGTGTTCACTGTAGAATACAGACAGATATATGGGTTTCACTGTAAAATTCTTTCAACTTTGTGCATGTTTGTTATAGTAAAATGTTTTTTTAAAACTGATGCCAAAAAAATGAAAACAACGTGAAACCAGCATAAGAATAAATCACAGGCAAATATAATGAACAAACTGCAAAAACAGTCCAAAGTGTATCTGGAAATCTAATATTCGATACAGGTGGTATCTCAAGTCATTTAGAGAAGAGATGAGTATTTTAATAAATGACTTAAGGACAACTTGATAACCATTTGGAAAAAGATTGATTTAGATGCATACCTCACACCATAAACAAGGAAAAACTTAAAAAGGATCAGAGACCTAAAATTAAAAAACAAAACCAAATACTACATGAAAAACATGGGCAAATTTCTCTACAAACTCCAGGTAGGGAAAAGCTTCCTAATTATGACTCAAAATCCAGATGCAATAAAGGAAAAAGTCTATAAATTTTACTATACTGAAATATACTTTCACATGACAAAAAAATATCATAACCAAAGCCAAAAAAGAAAATGTTCATAACATATCACAGATAAAGGACTAATGTCTTAATACATTTTTAACACTTAAAAATTAAGAGCGACTAATGCCAGAAACCCAGAAAAAAATAAGCAAAAGACATGAACAGAAAACTTAAACAAAAACATATTAAACTACATCCATAATTTTTTAATGTAAACTATAACTACTCCGAGATACCATTTCTCACATATCAGATTGATGAAAATTTAGAAGGCTGACAACATATAAGGCTGGAGGCAAATACACATTCTTATTCATTGCTAGTGGGAATGCAAACTGGTGCAGCTCTTGTAGAGGAGAATTTGGCAAGTTTTTTAAAATTACATGTGCATTTGCCTTTTGACCAAGCAATCTCATTTCTAGACATTTAACTT
This sequence comes from Piliocolobus tephrosceles, assembly GCF_002776525.5. Taxonomy (NCBI): domain Eukaryota; kingdom Metazoa; phylum Chordata; class Mammalia; order Primates; family Cercopithecidae; genus Piliocolobus; species Piliocolobus tephrosceles. The sequence goes on from NC_045441.1 coordinate 50,965,158, forward strand.
GATGATACACCTCCAAACTATATGAAAATACATATATACAACGTTATACATTGCAGCTTTATTTGTAATTGCAATATATTGGAAAGAATCTAAAAGTCTATAGGAGAGAACATGGTTGAGTAAATTATGGAACACCTGCAACTGCTTAAGAAAAAAAAGTGAGGACTGGGCACGGTGGCTCACGCCTGTGATCTCAGCACTTTAGGAGGTGGGCAGATCACGAGGTCAGGAGTTCAAGACCAGTCTGGCCAACATGTTGAAACTCCACCTCTACTAAAGACACACACACACAAAAATTAGCCAGACATGGTGGCATGCACCTGTAATCCCAGCACTTTGGGAGGCCGAGGCAGGCGGATCACGAGGTCAGGAGAGTGAGACCCTCCTGACTAACACAGTGAAACTCCTTCTCTACTAAAAATACAGAAATTAGCCAGGACTGGTGGAATGGGTCTATAGTCCCAGCTACTTGGGAGGCTGAGGCAGGAGAATGGTGTGAACCCGGGTGGCGGAGCTTGCAGTGAGCGGAGATCGCGCCACTGCACTCCAGCCTGGGCCACAGAGCGAGACTCTGTATCTAAAAAAAAAAAAAAAATTAGCCAGGCATGATGGCATGCACCTGTAATCCCAGCTACTTGGGAAGTTGGGCAGGAGAATCGTTGAACTTGGGAGGCGGAGCTTTCAGTGAGCCGAAATCACGCCACAGCACTCCAGCCTGGGCGACAGGGTGAGACACCATCTCCAAAAAAAAAATAGTGAGGAAGATCTTTATGAACTGATATGGGATGATTTCCAAGATCACTTGGTAGGAATGTGATTGATTGATTGATTGATTGATTGATTGATTTGATTTGATTTTTTGACAGTCTCGCTCTGTCAACCAGGGTAGAGTGCACAATCTTGGCTTGCCATAACCTCCACCTCCCAGGTTCAAGGGATTCTCCTGCCTCAGCCTCCCAAGTAGCTGGGATTACAGGTACACGCCACCACACACAGCTGATATTTGTATTTTTAGCAGAGACGGGGTTTCACCATGTTGGGCAGGCAGGTCTCAAACTCCTGACCTCAAGTGATCCACCTGCCTCGGCCTCCCAAAGTGCTGAGATTACAGGCATGAGCCACCGTGCCCAGCCAGAATCTTAGCTGAGGGACAGCCTCAGCTAAGGGAACTTGGGGAAATAAATGACCTGCTATTACTCTCCTTCCATCCTCCAATCTTCTGCACATTCTCATTGGCACAACCCAAACAGAAGCCAGAAAGTAAGAGCAGACCATAAAGGTCAGCCTCCCAGATTAGAGAAGGGTGGAAAGTGGGTTTGGAGGATTAAACAGAAGATAACCAGCATATAGGGTAACTTTTCCTCTTGCTAGACATTTAGTTTGCATCTGACTCTTCACCATTACAAATAGTGAACATCCTTATCCAGCAAATGTTTAACTGGGGGAGAGGCCCTGATTTGTAGTGTTTTCCACAGTATTCAGTAAACACACACATCAAGGCTAATTTCAAGCTACTATTGTGAAGTCACCAGATGAGGAGCTGGGAAAAGGTGTGCTCAACTGGTTCTCACAGTCGATCAAGCCATCAACCACACACTGTTGTGTGTCCTTAGATTCTTGTCCCCATGTTGGACTGTATTCTTAGAATAAATTCTTAGATTTAGAATGACTGGCACAATAGATCCAAATACTTTGTGGGATCCTGTACTAGTCAGACCCTGTAGGATCCTTTATTATTTTGCCACAATAAAATGCCATAGACTGAGTGGCTTAAGCAACAGATATTTATTTTCTCATGGTTCTGGAGGCTGGAAGTCCACGATCAGGGTGTTAGCATGGTTAGGTCCTGGTGAGAGCCTACTCCCTGGCTTGCAGGCGGTAAGAGCTATGTCCTCACATGGCAGAGAGAGAGATCTCGCTCATCCACTCATCCTCTTCTTGTAAGGCCACAGTCCTATTGGTTCAGGGATCCACCCTATGACTTCATTTAACCTTTTTATTTTGAGATGGAGTTTTGCTCTATTGCCCAGGCTGGAATGCAGTGGCACAATCCCAGCTCACTGCAATTTCTGCCTCCTGTGTTCAAATGATTCTCACGCCTCAGCCTCCCAAGTGTCTGGGATTACTGACATGTGCCACCACACCCAGCTAAATTGTTTGTATTTTTAGTAGAGACAGGGTTTTGCCATTTGGGTCGGGCTGGTCTTGAACTCCTGGCCTCAAGCAGTCCTCCCATCTCAGCCTCTCAAAGTGCTAGGATTACAAGCATGAGCCATCACACCAGGCCTGACTTCATTTAACCTTAATTACCTCCTAAAGACTTATCTCCAGATATAGTTATATTGTGGGTTAGGGCTTCGACATACGAATTTAGAGGGGTGCAGGGAGGAGACAGTTCAGTCTGTAGAAGATCCTTATATGTAAAGAACAGATTCTCATTTGTAAACTCCTAGGATAGTCTCATAAAGTACATACAGCTCTAAACCTGGAAATTTCATTGTTCCTTCTTTTGAGAAACATAGTTCACTGTGTATATGTCCCTGTATTCACACCGTATTATTATTAATTCCCCAACAAGAGTGAAAGCCCTCAACAGAAAAGACTCTGTCTTAGGTTTATACCACAGTGCCTGGCACAGACATATCTAGCACAGAAAATGATTTTAATAGCATGAATGGACAAATGAAGAAACTTAAATTTGAATCCTAACTCTGCCTCCGACTCAAGGCATGGCCTTTGACAAGCCAATCTTCTTCTCTAAATCTGAATTTCCTCATCCATTTTCCCCCAGCTGTGTCCCACTGAGATGTTTTATGCAAAAAAAAAAAAAAAAAAAAAAAGTGGTAGTCTATGGTCAGATGGAAAATACTTGAGGCTAGATTTGGCTGTTAGAGTTACAATGCACATTTCTAGAACAAAGTATTTAAGAAGTCCAGCAGTGAGGAAACCAGTTTAATTTTGTTTAACGTGCAGCTCCCAAATGTCTTTGCCATGGAAAGCTTTCTTTTCTCATGGAGCTGGTGTTCCTCAGAGTTCATGTTGGAAAACACTGGACTGGAAGGTGTTTAAGGCTCTTTCCTGCTCTGACATTTATGATTTTGTCACGAATGGCCCCAACTGGACTTTGAAAATACTCAAGCCAGAAGATGGAAATGAAGCCACGAATGGCAAAATAGTGAGATCGTGACACGCTGTTAGATGGTATTTGTATCTGCAGGGCAACAATACAGAAGGCCCCCTTCCTCATCCGTGACGTACTTCCTGCTGAGTGAACGAACTCCCACGGTCACATGTACCGCGCAAGCGAAAGTCACCCAGGTGACCTGTGCTCTTCACTGTGACTTTGAGAACACATCTTCACTTCGCCTACATGGTTCTGGAGTAAAATGTATTTTCCATCCACGCTCCCGGCATACAGAGGCTGTGCATACACTTTCCACACCTTGTTAAAGGTCATGGTCATAACCTTGTTTGCACTGTTATCTAAAATAGTGGTCTCAGAAGTGTTCTGATTGTACAACTGAACAAGAATAAATATCTTGATATGCACTTCCAATGTATTTTATGTATGTATGTATGTATGTATGTATGAGTAACGGACATATTCTATTCTCCAGTATAATATGACTTTTATAAAGCTTACAAAAATAGAAATGTAGGCCAGGTACAGTGGCTCACGCCTGTAATCCCAGCACTTTGGGAGGCCGAGGCACGCAGATCATGAGGTCAGGAGATCGAGACCCTCCTGGCTAACACAGTGAAACCCCGTCTCTACTAATAATACAAAAATTAGCCAGGTGTGGTGGCATGTTCCTGTAGTCCCAACTACTCAGGAGGCTGAGGCAGGAGAATCACTTTAACCCAAGAGGCAGAGCTTGCAGTGAGGCAAGATCATGCCACTGCACTCCAGCCTGGGCAACAGAGCAAGACTCCGTCTCAAAAAAAAAAAAAGAAAGGAAAAGAAAAAAAGAAAAAAAATAGAAATGTAAACCAGATGAGGAAATGAATAGAAACAGATGTTCTGATGTTTTTGTGTGGTCCCACCACAGCTTGCCTTGGGCTCCCATGATGTATGTGTCCCTCACCGAGGAGATTCTGTGCTCAAGCCTTAGCTAATTTTCACATAGTTTACCAGCCTAAAAGAAGTAGAAGTAGAGGCTACATCCAGACTCCTGAGCTGAGCAGACAAACTCCCTTCCCACCTTGAAGGGGGCAACTCGCCTATGTCAGAGAGTTTGCAGTCTTTCAGCAGAGTGTAGGAGAATATGGGCTTCAGTTTGAACTGGACCTAAGTTCAAATCCTGGTTTGTATCAACTTGGTAGCATGTGACTTTGAGCATATAGATTATACTATTAAGTAATAATATTATCTTCCATTCATCAAGGACTTACTAGGTATCAAGAAGTCTGCTAAACACTTATATATACATGATCTATTTATCCTCGTATCTGTTATAAATGTAGGTATTATTTTCCCTATTTAATAAACCAGGGGCCGGGCGCGGTGGCTCAAGCCTGTAATCCCAGCACTTTGGGAGGCCGAGATGGGCGAATCACGAGGTCAGGAGATCGAGACCATCCTGGCTAACACGGTGAAACCCCGTCTCTACTAAAAAATACAAAAAACTAGCCGGGCGAGGTGGCAGACGCCTGTAGCCCCAGCTACTCGGGAGGTTGAGGCAGGAGGATGGTGTAAACCCGGGAGGCGGAGCTTGCAGTGAGCTGAGATCCGGCCACTGCACTCCAGCCTGGGCGATAAGGCGAGACTCTGTCTCAAAAAAAATTAAAAAAATAAAAAAATAAAAATAAACCAGGAAACCAAAGCACTAAAAAAAATATGTAATTTGCCTGAAGTGAAACCCAGATCTGTCTGGCTCCAAATTCCTGGCTCTAACAACCACATTCTACTGGCTCCATATTCACTTGTATTAATCAACATTCCTTAGAGAAACAGAACCAATAGGATATACATAATCACTAGATAGAAAGAGATTTATTATGAGGGACTAACTCACACATTATGGAGACTGAGAAGTTCCATAAGCTGCCTCTGCAAACTGGAGACCCAAAAAGCCGGTGAGGTAGTTTTAGCCCAAGCCCAGAGGCCTAAGAACCAGGACAGCAGATAGCAAAAGTCCCAGTCTGAGTCTGAAAGCCTGAAAACCAGGAGCGCTGATTTTCAAGGGCAAGCAGAGATGGATGTCCCAGTAGAGAGAACAAGTTAGTCCTTCCTCCACCATTTTGTTCTATCTAGACCCTCAACAGGCTGGACGATGCCCACCCACACTGGTGAGGGTGATCTTTACTCAGTCTACTGATTAAAATGTTAATCTCTTCCAGAAACACGCTTACAGCCACACCCAGAAATAATGTTTTACCAGCCATTTGGGCATCCCTTAGCGCAGTCAAGTTAATACACAAAATTCACCATCGCACTCACCCGCTCTAACCCCCTTTTATCTCTGAAATAGAAATAGTATTTATATAACGTTAGCATATCACCTGGGTTCAATAAATGGTAGCAGTTAGTATCGAAGTTATATATTTTAGGCACTCCAAGATGAGTGCCTAAAAAGATGCTGAAGGTGAGTTGTCAGGATAAGAGTTAAAGAAAGTTAATTATGGTGGGCCCTGTCTGACCAAAGAAAGTGCTATGAGAAGGTGGTTGCAGGGAGCCTTAACAAGGGCAAGAATGTGTTGGTGTGTGCCCTGCCTGTCCTACTCCTGCAACACTGGGGGCAGGAGACTCAGGACTGCTGGGGTGCACCCACCTGAAATGGAGGCGAGAACCTGGGACCATCCCAATTTAATGAGTCCCAGCTTTTAAATCATCAGCTGCTTCTATTCTGACTCCATGATCATCACATGAATTTCTAAAAGCATTTCAGTTATCCATGGAGGATAGAATTTGCTGACCATTAATGTTCTCTAACAGGGCAACTAAATTAATAAATAGACATTTTTAAAACTCCAAGATGTGAGGGAAGATCACTAGCCAGGAGACCTGGATTCAATGCTTCCTGAACAGCTGTGTGACTTTAAGGCATCATTTATTTCCCCTTCTCTCCACTGTAGATTTCTACTTTCCAAAATTTCTAACATCCCTTTGTCCTTTTCTGAGTCCTAAGACTGTGGCACTTAAATCCTCTGCTTCAACACTTTTTTCATATGATATAATCCACATTGGCTCCTGGGCAGTGAGAGCAGGCAGAGTGTATGTTAAGGCTTGAAGACACAAGGAAGAAGCCATGTCACAAATGTAAACTAGCACTAGTATCACTCATCACTTTAATCATTCAAGGAGACCTGAGGTGTGGAAGCACAAAGGCTGTGACAATCACATGCTCCTCCTCCCTTAATTTGTAAAATTATTGGCTGAGTTCACGCTTCTCCATCCTAAAACCACTCTATGATTCAATTTGATTCAATTCAATTAGCACTTCTTATACCCCCACACTTTGGCACGGAGCTCCCTAAATTGTTCTAAATTGAATTGGCTTTGTTTTATATTAACAGATTCAGTGACGCATGCAGTAACATTCTTATTTAGTACCTGCAGCGTTGGGTACTGAGGGATTGGTGGGAAGGAATGACAAAATATAGAAGATGTCTTTTTTCCAGTTCTTTTTTCTTTTTTATTTCAAGGATAGTGAGGTTAAGGACACACGGAATCACAATAATAATAATTCAAAAATAACCCGTTACCACCCTCAACACAAGAATCTGCACTGTTGCATCACATCCTCCACCTGCATACATATGTACATATTAGCCCAATGACTAAGTGCCTGGGCTTCGAAGTAAACTGCTGGGTCTGACTTCTGGCCCCTCAGTGAAGGAGTGGACCTGAGACCTTGGGCATGTTCCTTAAGCTCTCTGTGCTTCCCTTTTCTCGTGGCTGCAATGGGAATTGCCATGGTGGTACCTATTCCATAGGGTTGCTGTGAGAGCTCAAGGAGATACATATAAAGCATTTAGAAAGTGACTGCCACAGAGCAAGCCATAAATGAGTGGGAGCTGTTCATTGTGATATCCACAGAAGTGTTTAATTTCTTCTACTTTTTTGTGTGTTTTTGTTTTTGTCTTTGTTTTGGTTTTGGTTTTTGAGAAAGAGTCTCTGTCACCCAGGCTGGAGTGCAGTGGCATGAACACAGCTCACTGCAGCCTCAGCCTCCTAGGCTCAAGAGACCCTCCTGCCTCCACCTCCCGGGTAGCTGGGACCACAGGTGTGTGACACTCCACCTGGCTAATTTTTTGATTTTTTTTTTAAGAGACAAAGCCCCACTTTGTTGCCCAGGCTGATCTCAAACTGCTGGGCTCAAGCAGTCCTCCTGCTTTGGCCTCCCAAAGTGCTGTGATTATAGGCACGAACTACCACGCCCAGCCTATTTTTCAATAGCTGTTATTTATGTATTCAGTGACAGTGGCAATGCTCCATAATCTTTGTGCCCATGTCTCTATGTGCATGTGGGGTGGGGGTACACCTTGGAGCTGTTCGGTTTTCCTTGACTGAGACAGGAAAACAAGGAGGAACAGCCTCCAATCAAAACGCTACATGGGAGATAACTTGGAAGGGAAGAAGAAGCATAAGCCGGCGTTGCACAGGACTCTTTGTCATGTTTGCCTTTCCCCATGGGATCCTACTATGTACATTTCTAGGTATCTTGCTTTTCTCACTTAAAATATCTCAGCTGAGGGTGGCTTGATTCCTTACAGGTTTGTAATTTTAGATGGAGTGTTTATTTCATCAAAGCTTCATCTGTGGAATGTGTGGAGCCTGGGTTAAGGATCCAGCTCTCCAGCAAGTGTTTCTACTTGCTTTGCCTGTATCCCAGGGCACCACCAAGCCAACTCCTCTTTTGTTGTACAGTATCATTCTGTTGTACAGGTAGTGGGAACCTCAAACCCACGCGATAGCAGAACTGCAGGGATGAAGTCTTCAAAGAGATTGGTACTTCCTCTACCAAAACCCAGGATTAAAAGAGATAATTAACTTCTTTCTTTTTTTCTTTTTTTTTTTTTTTTTTTTTTGAGATGGAGTCTCACTCTTGTCGCCCGGGCTGGAGTGCAATGGCACAATCTTGGCTCAAAACAACCTCTGCCTCCCAGGTTCAAGAAATTCTCCTGCCTCAGCCTCCCGAGTAGCTGGGATTACAGACATGCACCACCATGCCCGGCTAATTTTGTATTTTTAGTAGAGACAGGGTTTCTCCATGTTGGTCAGGCCAGTCTTGAACTCCCGACCTCAGGTGATCCGCCCACCTCTGCCTCAGTGCTGGGATTACAGGCGTGAGCCACCATGACCAGTCTAACTTGTTATTTTTTCTTATTGCTGGTGAGCAAAACTTCTTTTAGCATGCTCCTACATGAGGGTCCTAGATTTATGCAGGGGTTTCACCTGCAACTTCCCAGTTAACTTGAGGCTGAGGCCTTGTGTCCTGTCCTCCAGAGTGGTTAAAACCTGGGTTACTGAGATCAGCAGTGTCCCCTCACACCTGCCTACTACTTTGGCCCCCAAGAGAGGTTCCCTTAACTTCCTGCAAGCTCAGCTCTGCATTTAGAAAGATATTTGCTGTGCTTTATCAATTATTCTAGGAATGTGTAAGAAGAGTTTTTGCAGGATATGTATTCCACTATAAAGGTTGGATGGAACTCAAAAGCCTATTAGTGTAGCTGTGTATCCATTAGATGAACACCCATCCCTCACGCATTAGAGCAATAAGTCATTGTGCTGTGTAGCTCAGCATACGTTTCAAAGAACCTTTCACGTCCATTACAGTCCTTGGTAAACTCAACAGCCCCCTGAGGTAGACGTTACAGGTATTAGTATCTTCATGTTATAGAAAAGGAACAGATTCCCAGAGAAGGTACGTGCCTTACCCCACAGAGGCCTAAAAGCACACTAGAGACAAAACCAGGACTAGCACGTTGGTTTCATCAACCTCTTTCCCTGCACCATCAGGCTCCTGTGAATTCTGCACCACACTTCTTAAGCTCTACAATGAGCCCAACCCAGTTGCAGGCACTGTAATTTAAAAAAGAAGAAAAGAAAGTCCCTCCTCAGGGGTCCAGGTTGGTGGGGAGAGTAAGTAAAATCTTCCAATACAATTCACTCAGGTACAATCCATAGAGTGAACAATTAAGAGGACACTGATTTTTCCCAGATGCCACTGATGACTTCTATTTCTAGTATATGAGGGAGGAAAAAAATGCTATTCAAAGCTGACTACAGAATTCCTCTTGTTCAGCAAAATATATTGATGTTTACACCAAAACCCCTCCATAATGCAAAAAAAAAAAAAAAATTGGAATCCAGAAAAATCCAATTGCATAAAGTGCTGAGCAAGGTTAATGGAAAGCAATATTTTTCAGAAGGGTTTCCAGTTATTGTGTAATGCATATGCTTGTGGGACTGTGGGATGCTCCTTGCTGCTGTTTGGTGTTTATTGGCTGAGACAAGGAGGCAGTGAGATACGTTCTCCAGTCTAAACCCTGCATGGTATGGGTGAGACCTGGATGGAAATAGGAAATGAAGAGCAAGGCTTGCACAGGGTGTGGACCCTGCATCTGACCAACTAGTATAGGCAGTGCGGTGGCCTCTCACCCCTGGAAGATAGACAGGGTCCTGGTGAGACTCAGGGATGCTTTACATTAAACTCAGAAATTTCCCAACCATGGCAAGGGAGTCACTTCCTCACCCCACTACTCAGCCCCATCGCACAAGTGACTGGAAGTTAAAAAAACAAAAACAGGCCAGGCGCAGAGGCTCACGCCTGTAATCCCAGCACTTTGGGAGGCCAAGGCGGGTGAATCATGAGGTCAGGAGCTCGAGACCAGCCTGGCCAACATGGTGAAACCTGCCTCTACTAAAAATGCAAAAAAATTATCTGGGTGTAGTGGCAGGCGCCTGTAATCCCAGCCACTTGGGAGGCTGAGGCAGGAGAATCGCTTGAACCCAGGAGGCAGAGGTTGCAGTGAGCTGAGTTGGTGCCACTGCACTCCAGCCTGGGTGACACAGCAAGACTCAGTCCCAAAAAATAAAACCACCAGAGGGACGAGGGAAGAAAAAGTTGTCAATTGTGTTATATCCAAATTTTATCATTTCTGAATTTCAGCTGGACAGAGGGAGGAACAGCCTCCAATCAAAACACTGCATGGGAGATAACTTGGATGAGAAGAAGAAGCATGAGCCAGTGTTGCAAAGGCCTCTTTGTCATGTTTGCCTTCCCCCGTGATCCTCTTCCTGCAATGCCCTCCTTCAGATCAGCCATGGGAACAACGGAAAAGGATCCTGTACTTTGCTGATGCTCATCTAATCACATTCTAGCTCACAGAGAGAGGGGTACATGTGAGGATGTGTATGTGAGAGAGCCAGTGTGTTTTCTTAACAATGGGATCCTACTATGTACATTTCTAGGTGTCTTGCTTTTCTCACTTAAAATGTCTCAGCTGAGGGTGGCTTGTTTCCTTAGAGGTTTGTAATTTTGGATGGAGTGTTTATTTCATCAAAGCTTTATCTATGGACTGTGTGGGGTCTGGGTTGAGGATTCCGCTCTCCAGCAAGTGTTTCTACTTCCTTTGCCTGGATCCCAGGGCACCACCAAGCCAACTCCTTTTCTGTTGTATAGTATCCCAGATTGCACAGGTAGTATGAACCTCAAACCGAAGCAACAGCAGACCTGCAGGGATAAAGTCTTCAGAGATTTGTATTTGTGCCACTATTTCTGGGGTCCACTGTTTTTAATTGTGAAAAGATAAAGATAAGCTCCAGAATACTATCTGGAGGAGAAGGAGTAAGAACAAATCTCAGAACTAGAGAAGTCTCTTTAATAAGTAAGAAGAATGTTCAGAGTTAACAAAGATGATACTGGGCAGGAAAGAGAAAAGAGTAAAGCAACAAGAGGTATGCCAAGAGGCTACATGAAAAAAAGAACAGAGGATATACTATACAGCTTTAAGTTGCCTGCTGTACTGTGATCTATCTGCTCCATCCCTAAAGTTTCGACTAGCTGCTACACTCACAATCTTGAGTCAGTGGTATTTAGGGGAATGATGGAATCAAGACAGCATCCAATGAGGCTGCAGTGGAGTGAGTGCAGGCAACCACACACAGAGGAAAGAGATAAATACAGCAGAATATAGAAATCAGGAACTTGGGATGCCTGGGAGGAACGTGCACAGCCCACTCCCTGGTAAATATCTGGTGGTGGAGCTCATCTGCATCCTGCTTAAACATTAAACAAAATTAAAAGAGGCATTAAAGGGACGGGTACAGTGTCTCATGCCTGTAATCCTAGCATTTTGGGAGGCCAAGGCAGGTGGATCATTTGAGGTCAGTAGTTCGAGACCAGCCTGGCCAACATGGGAAAACCTTGTCTCTACTAAAAATATGAAAATTAGCCAGGCATAGTGGTGGGCGCCTGTAATCCCAGCTACGTGGGAGGCTGAGGCAGGAGAATCACTTGAACCCGAGAGGCGAAGGTTGCAGTGGGCCAAGATTATGCCGCTGCACTCCAGCCTGAAAGACAAAGTGAGACTCTGTCTCAAAAAAATAAAAAACACATTTTAAAAAAGAGGCATAAAAGACTACTCAACTCTAAATTAATAGTTTAAAGTCTAGATGAAAAAGAAAATTTTCTAGAAAACAGAATTTGCCTACAGATTTCCTTAGAAGAAACCAAAAATTTAAGTGGTCCAGTTTCTGGAGAATAAAGAAAGTTGTCAAAACACTGCTTCCTAAAAAAGAACCAAGCCCAAGGGTTTTCTGGCAGAATTATACAAACTTTCAATGAGCAGGTAATTTCAATGGTATTTAAATTTTTCTAGAGTATAAAAAGAAAAGGAAAGGCCAGGCATAGTGGCTCATGCCTGTAATCCTAGGCCAAGGTGGGCAGATTGCTTAAGCCCAGGAGTTTGAGACTAACCTGGGCAACATGGCAAAACCTCATCTCTAAAAAAAAAAATACAAAAAATTAGGCTGGGCATGGTGGCATGTACCTGTAGTCCCAGCTACCTGGGAGGCTGAGTAGGGAGGATCACTTGAACCCAGGAGGCAGAGGATGCAGTGAGCCAAGATTGAGCCATTGCACCCCAGTCTGGGCAACAGACAGAGACCCTATCTCAGAAAAAAGAAAAGAGAAAAGAAAACTTTTAAGTTATTTTTATGAGAGTGTTATATTGATATCAAAACCTGATAGAAATATTTCACACACAGTAAAAACTAAAGACAAATCTCACTGAAGAATATCATTGCAAAACTCCAATATAAAATTTTAAGCAATAGAATACAACAGAACATTAAAATAATATTATGTCATATCCAAGTAAAGTTGATTCTAGAGAAGCAGATATGGTTCCATATTTGGAAATATATTGATTATCTGTATTTATTGATCTAAGGAGAGAAGTCATACTGATTTCTGAGAGACTGAAAGAACATTTAACAAACCTCAACTCCTATTGTTAATTTTTAAGCCAAATAAAATAGGAATCTTTGAATAATTTCATATATATATACACACATATATCTTCTTAACATATTATATTCCTTAATATAGTATTATTTTCCATATATATGTATACATACATATATACGTACACATTTGCATATGTACACTAACATATGTATATATTTATATATACACATACAAATATATACAGATTCTAATAAAAGTGAGAAACAAGAAGGCTCACTTTCACTATTACCAGTTAACCTGGTCCCAGGGGTAATATGAATTTAATTATGAATATAATTAAACAAGAGAAAATGAGAAGCATAAAAACTAGAAATAACCACATAAAACTATTACATATGATTATATATCTGGAAAACTCATGATAAGGTACCAAAAAACTACTACAAACAATAGGAAAGTTCAGTAAGATAGAGCAGTACAAAATCAATATAAAGTAGTTTTTAAAAACCAACCAGGGTGGGCGTGGTGACACACACCTGTAGTCCTAGCTACTCAGGAAGCTGAGGTGGGAGCTTCACTTGAGCCCAGGAGGCAGAGTGCAGTGAGCTAGGATCATGCTATTGCACTCCAGCCTGGGCCACAGAGTGAGACTCGCGTCTCTGAATTTAAAAGAAAAAGAGGAAAAGGAGGGTGAGGGTGGGGAGGAAGAGAAGGAGGAGGGGGATGAGGAGGAAGAAAAAGAAGAGGAAGAGGAGGAGGAGAAGGAGGAGGAGGAAGAAGAAAACAATGACAATGAGCTGAACTAGCTTCAACAGTTAGAACAGAGCAGTACTGGCATGGAACAGACAGGTGGTCTGTGCTGCTTTTCCTCCACTTGGCCATTACCCACCCATCATCTTCTTCTCTTTTCTGCCTTGCCCTGTGTCCTCACCTCCTTTGCCCTCTGGCTTCCTATGGGTTCAGCCAACGAGAGGCACTGGTAGGAGATCAGAAGCTGAGAGAAAGAGAGCTGAGAGCGTTTCTTTCCTGCTCCTCCGTTTCCCGGGCAGTGGCTCTGCTCCCTCCATAGCACTGCCTCTGCTGGGCACCTTCTTCTCCAGGTTTCAGCTCTCACAGGCCCTTGATAACTCTATTCTACCCCTTGCTCCTTCAGGCTCACAAGGGTGATGGCTGCCCGCCTTTGCTAGTCTCTGGGTGCTTCAACAACTTTTATAGGTTCCCTTAACCCTGACTACACCTTCATTAAACTCTTTATTGGAACCATTTGAGCAAAATTCTGTTGCCTATGAGGAACCTACCTGACTCATACATAGACTAATGGAACAGACTAGACAATCTGGAAATATGCCCAAGTGTATACAGGAAGTTGCTGTATAATAAATTTAGCATCCCAAATCAATGGAGCAAAAATGGACATTTTAATAAATACTGTTGAGACAAATGAATAGCCATCTGGAAAAATTTAAACTTTTACCTCACATCGTTCACCAGGATAGACTCCAAACCAAATTAAATGAAAATCAAATCAAATCATAAAAGATTAGAAGTGGAAGAGCAAACCGTAGTAGAGTCATGCGTCACTTAATAACAGGGATTAGGCGATTTCATCACTGCGTGAACATCATAGAGTGCACTTGCACAAACCTAGACAGTATAGCCTACTACATACCTGGGCTATGTGATATTGTCTGTTGCTCCCAGGTTACAAACTTATACAGCATGTTACAGTACTAAATCCTGCAGGCAATGGCAACATAATGGTAGTTGTGAACTAAACATAGCTGAACACTTGAAAAAGAAGAGTACAAATATGGTATAAAAGATTTAAAATGGTACACCTGTAGAGGGGACTTACTGTGAATGCAGCTTGCAGGACTGGAAGTTGCTCTGGGTGAGTCAGTTAGTGAATGGTGAGTGAATGTGAAGGCCTGGGACATTACTGTACAGTACTCTAGACTTCATAAACACTGTGCACTTAGGCGACACTAAATTTGTTTTAGATTTTTTTCTTTCTTCAATAACAAGCTAACCTTAGCTCACTGTAACTTTTTTACTTTATAGACTTAAGTGTTTTTAACTTTTTGACTCTTTTGTAATAACACATAGCTTAAAACACAAACACATTGTACAGCTGTGCAAAAAAAAATTATGTTCTTTATATCCTTAGTCTATAAGTTATTTTCTTTTTTAAAATATTTTGTTTTACTTTTTAAACTTTTTTCTTTAAAAACTAAGACACAAATACATTATCCTAGGCCTACGCAGGGTCAAGATCATCAACAGCACTGCCTTCCACCTCCACATCTTGTCCTATTGGAAGATTTTCAGAGACAAGAGCATGCATAAAGCTGTCACCTCCTATGGTAGCAATGCCTTCTTCTGGAACACCTCCTGAAGGACCTGCTTGAGGCTGTTTTACAGGTAACTTTATGTTTAATAAGTGGAAGTACACCCTAAAATAAGCATTGAAAGTAGACCAAATATGGCCAGGCGCAGTGGCTTACGCCTGTAATCTCAGCAGTTTGGGAGGCCAAGGCAAGCGAATTCGAGACCAACCTGGCCAACATGGTGAGACCCCTGTCTCTACTAAAAATACAAAAATTAGCCAAGCGTGGAAGCGTGGTGGTGCATGCCTGTAATCCCAGCTACTTGGGAGGCTGAGGCAGGAGAATCGCTTGAACCCAGGAGGCAGAGGTTGCAGTAAGCAGAGATCACACCACTGCACTCCAGCCTAGGCGACAGAGTGAGACCCTGTCTCAAAAAAAAAAAAAAAAAAAAAAAAGAGAAAGTTTAGCAAATACATAAATCAGTAACATAGTTGTTTATTATCATTATCAAGTGTTATGTAGTATACATAATTGTATATGCTATACTTTTATGTGACTAGAAGCACAGTAGGTTTGTTTACACCAGCATCACCACAAACACATGAGTAATCACCACAGCTGTGATGTCACTAGGCAACAGGAATTTTTCAACTCAATTAGCATCTTCTTTGACATATATATGCAGTCCATCATTGCCCAAAACTTCGTTATGCAGGATATAACTATATAGTCATACAATGAAATATTGCTCAGCAATTTAATGGAATGAATTATTGACATGCACATCAACAGAGAATCTCAAAAACATGCAGCATCATAGAAAGCTTGCATAATAGCATTTGTGCTGTATGATTCATTCCATTTATAGGAAAGGGGTAAGACTCACCTAGCATGGAAAAAAAAAAAAAATTGGAATAGTCATTACACCTAGGGATGGGAGTGCAGCGGAGATTGACTGGGAAAGGTCATGAGGAAACTCACTGGGACGATGGTAATGGTCTGTATCTCAGTAGGGGTTTGGGTTTCACAAGTGTATGCATTTCTCAAAACTCAGCAAATGTACCCTTTAGATTTTCACATTCTGTTGTATATAACTTTTACATCAAAACAAAATAATAATCAGCAAATATCAAACTCTAGTTAGTGGTATGCTTGTGGGCTTATATGGGGGAATGCATGACATCTGCAACTTAATTTTAAATGTACAAAATTAAAATAAACGAAGGGATAGGTAGACAGATGGATAGATAAATAGCTATATGATAAGGCAAGTATAGTAAAATGTTAATGGTCATATCTGGGTGGCAGATGATAGGAGTGTTTACTGTAAAATTCTTTCAACCTTGCTGTGTGTTTTAAATTTTAATAATAAAACATTTTAACACCGGAAGAAAAATCCTAGCACATCCTACCACATAGATGAATCTTTCAGACATGATGCTAAGTGAAATAAGTCAATCACAAAAGAGCAAATACAATATGATCCCACTCACACGCAGGACCCAGAGTAATCTTACAGACAGAAAGTATGGTGGTTGCCAGGGACTTCAGGAAGTGGGAAATGGGGAGTTACTGCTTAATAGGCACAGAGTTTCAGTTGCCAAGATGAAAAAAATGCTATGGATGGATGTTGGAGATGGTTGTACAACAGTGTGTGTGAATGTACTGACTGCTGCTGAACTGTACACTTAAAAATGATTAAAATCATAAAGATTGTTATTTCTGTAAAATATAAATAATTTTTTAATTAAAAAACCTAGAAGGAAGCATGAAAAAATTGCTTTATAACCTTGGATAAGATTAGAGAAGGTCACTATAACTATATCTCAGAATCCAGGGATGTTTATCACAGAATTGTTTATAACAAAGAAAATTGTAATCAGTCCCAAAATCCATCAATTAAAGGGTGGAGGGGCTGGGTGTGTTGGCTCATGCCTGTAATCCCAGTGCTTTCAGAGGCTGAGGCAGGAGGACCACTTGCAGCCAGGAGTTCAAGATCAGCCACAGCAACATAGTGAGACCCCATCTTTTTACAAAAATTTAAAAATTTGTCAGGCGTGGTGGCATGTGCCTATAGTCTTAACTACTTGGAAGGCTAAGGCAGGAGGATTGCTTGAGTCCAGGAGGTTGAGGCTGCAGTGAGCTCTGATCGTTCCACTGCACTCCAGCCTAGGCCATAAAGCAAGATCCTCTCTCAAAAAAAAAAAAAAAAAAAAAAGGAAATATTAAAAAGTTAAAAATAATAAAGGGTAGAGGGGTAAATTATACTACCTAGACAGAAGAGCACTCATTAAAAAAAGATATATAACTATATTTTATAAGAAAAAATGCCCACAAAATAAAAATTTTAAACATTACATTATAAAATAGCTTGTTTCATCTGATACCATTTGTCTAAAATGTATACATATACAGTATGTGTATATGTGCCTAAAGAGATGCTTGGAATGGTGTTCACCAAAATGTTCACAGTAGCTATCTTTAGCTGGTGAGTTAGTGCTTTCTTCTTTGTACTATTCCACATTATTTGACATTTTTCCAACAAGCATCCTTTTTAAAAGAGAATGAAACCATTTTCAACTCATACTGAAATATTAAAAGAAGTTCACATTCAGTAGTATCAAGTCTCTCCTTCCCAGCTGATTAGAATGGCAACTTCACAAAAGGTGGAGAGAGGAATCTGACTGATGCCTAAACAGTTATTATTCACGGATTCAAAAAGTGCAGTAATACAAACAACTTAGGCACAGGTGAAGATGACTCAGAAATGACTTTAGAGAAAACAATGATGCCAATGATTAAAAAAAAAAACTGCTTGTAAAAAGATTCAATAAAATTGCTTTATGGAGTACAAAATGGAAAAGTAATATTCTAAGTTAATAATTTTATGCAACTTGAGATATTGAAACAGATGTAACAAAAGTAGTAAGATAAATATTAAAAGGACACATGGGACGTTTTTCTAGCCCCTTCAAAGTCTGTACATTCAAGTAGGTCATTTAAGAAAATACACTTTTGGCCAGACCCAGTGGCTCACGCCCTTAATCCCAACACTTCGGGAGGATTGCTTGAGGCCAAGTATTTGAGATCAGCCTGGGCTACCTAGCAAGAATCCTATCTCTACAAATATATAAATATGGCTGGACACAGTGGTTCATACCTGTAATTCCAATACTTTGAGAGGCCGAAATGGGCAGATTACTTGAGGTCAGAAATTGAACAACCTGGACAACACAGCGAAACCCAGTATCTACTAAAAATACAAAAATTAGCCAGGCATGGTGGCACGCGCCTGTAGTCCCAGCTACTTGGGAGGCTGAGGCAGAAGAATCGCTCGAATCCAGGAGGTGGAGGTGGCAGTGAGCCAAGATCACGCCACTGCACTCCAGACTGGGCAACAGAGCGAGACTCCATCTCAAAAATAAATACATAAATAATGTTTTCTAAATGTAAAAATAGATGTTTGAGGAATCTTCTCACAGAGGAAAAAAAGAGGACCTGCCTTATATTGGGGATTGCTTTATTATGGGACACCTTTAGAAGCAGCCTAGAGTGCAGGCAGGAGTCTGGGGCCCCTCCACACCGGCCTCTCTTACCCTCCTCCCTTTCCCTACGATAGGGAGCCTGAATCCCAGGACTGGGGATAACAAAACAAAAGGCTGGCAGCAGGAGAAAGGCCAGGGAACAAAGCGCCTACCTCTGCCTACCTCCTGTCCTTCTCCCTCGGGAGCCCACAATTAGTGTGGCTGTGGAAAAAGTGACAGAATGGAAAAAGCAACAACTCTGGCTGGCTGGCTTATAGGCTAGTCACATCCAAGGTCACGTGAAGGGTAAATAAAATCCCTGCAAAAGAAGAGTGCCCCCTCCAACCCTTTCTCCCTGAATTGGGCAGGAGCTGGTTCTTAGGGAAAGGAGCTAATTCTGAAAGGAGAGTGGCGGTGTGACCAGGAGCACAGCACAGAGGGCCCCGGTGCCAGGCTCCGCCAGGGTGGAGGGGCAACAGTGCCCTCCCTGACGCCAGCACGCACCCGCCTCCCCCAGGCAGCCTTCAGATGTGATGTGACTTGACATGCCTGCTGCTGGAGCCTGGGAGTTGGTCATGGGCTCACGGATTTACAAGCTGAGAGGTGCTGACATGTAAGGGCCTGAGCCACGCCAGCAGGACACATTGAGTATAACTCATCCAAGGTCGGAGAGTCCTCCCAGAACCTCCCCTTTCTGATTCCTCCTGGATGCAGAGGCTCTGTGGGTGCTCAGGGAATGCCCCAGATGTTCATATTCAAGGACAAGGATGAGAAGGGACTCTGGGCACTCCCTGCCCTGAAAGAGAGAAGGACGTGGAGCCATCCCCACTCCCTGTTCCTCCAGGAAACTCACAATGTGAGTTTGGAGGGGTTTCACCAAGAGACCACTCCCTACTGAGAAACAGACCAGTGCATTAGACATTTTGATGGTCATTTCACAGCCATTTTGACATGGTGGTTTTATTTTATTTATTTATTTATTTATTTTTGTTGAGACGGAGTCTCGCTCTGTGGCCCAGGCTGGAGTGCCATGGCCGGATCTCAGCTCACTGCAAGCTCCGCCTCCCGGGTTTATGCCATTCTCCTGCCTCAGCCTCCCAAGTAGCTGGGACTACAGGCGCCCGTCACCTCGCCCGGCTAGTTTTTTTTTTGTATTATTTTAGAGACGGGGTTTCACTGTGTTAGCCAGGATGGTCTCGATCTCCTGACCTCGTGATCCGCCCGTCTCGGCCTCCCAAAGTGCTGGGATTACAGGCTTGAGCCACCGCGCCCGGCCTGACATGGTGGTTTTAATGTGGCCAATATTTTTTTAACTTGTGATTAAACAATATGAACAATTTCATCAGATAGCCTCATCCACTGCCACCCACCCATTCCTGATTCTCATTCAGTCCACAGTCTCTTCAAGGTGTAGGGAAGGTGAGCATGGGATGAGAGACAAGGTAAAGCTCAGGGATGCTGTCAGGAATTGGAGCAGGTGAGAGACAGGGCAAGGCTCAGGCTCAGAATAGGGGTCTGCACACATCCTTTGGAAAAAATGAAGAGTCTGGGGTCAAGTCTGTAGGGTTAAAACTCACTTCTCTAAATCAGAACAGGTCTATGGGGAAATGAGTGTGGATGAATGGGTGTCATCTCAGCATGAGGAGGAATTGCCAACGGTAAAAAGCTGTGACCTTGAGAGAGACCAAGGGGCAACTCGCCAGTCAGTTACAGAGGCATGACCATCAGGATAGCCATCTACAAGCCAAGAAGATTCCTGGACAGTTCTTTCACTGACAGTCCTCAGAAGAAACCAACCCTGCCAACACCTTGACTTTGGACTTACTGCCTTCAGAATCTGACACAATACATTTATATATTTAAGCAACCACTTTGTGGTACTTTGTTTCAGCATCCCAAGAAAACTAATTTAGCCTCCAAGCCAGGTAAAAAGTTGTGACCTTGGGAAAGACCGAGGGGCTACTCACCAGTGGGTCTGCGGAGGCCCAGAGAACCACCACATACGGGAGCTAGCCATAAACACTCACCCCATGCCTGCCTCTCCCAGTTGACACACAGCACAGACTCAGGAGAACAAGAATGCTTTAAAATGCTGCCGCCTCCCTCAGATCAGACTAATCTAGCCTGTGTGCTCAAAAGGACCAAAGCTGCAAGAAGCATTTACCACAAGGTGAGTGGTCCCAGCAGGCACAGTCAGTTCTGTGGCACAGGCCACAAACCAAGAAGAAGCTGGGTGCTCAGGGCACCCAGAAAAGCTGGTACAGAGCAGGAGCAAATCCGAGTTGTAACTGATTTATTTTAGAAAGTGATGACTTTTTTTTTTTTTACCAGTGATAACTGCTTAGCCCTGGTTGTAAGGAAGCCCTACTAAAAACATCCCACTACTGCTAATAAAATCTCACATATCTAATCATAAAGACACCTGTTGAGCATTGACTCTGTGCCCAGCACCATGCTGAGAGCTTTGCATTAAACCCTTAAACTCACAAACAACTCAATAAATGGAATTGTTTGCATCCCCATTTGACAGATGAGGAATCTGAAGTTCACAGGGTTCGAGTAACTTGCCCCATTAATCATGGGCAGAGCCCAGATTCTAACTCCATCTGTCTCAGTGCAAAGCCTGCCCTTGTAACTATTAAGCAATATTAACTCCCAGGGAAAAGTTCTATTTTTTTTGGTACTATAATCCCAATTTAGTAAAAAAATCATACTGTGCACATAAAAAAGGAGAGGGTTATAAGCAAGCGTCAAAGTATCTGTTGTATTAAGGTGATCTTTTAGGCGCTTTCTTCATTTATCTCAAGTTTTTCTTGATATTGTAATGCTATTATTTTACTTGTATTTCAACTTTAACCAAACAGAAATGATGTGACTCAATGTAGTAATTTGAATGCTATCTCTTGTTGACCTATCAATTTATTTGCCAATTATATCTAGACTGCAACATTAAAATAATTATAAAATGTACTTCTGGAAACTTGTGGGGGTTTTTTTGTTTGTTTTTGTTTTGTTTTTGTTTTGTTTTGTTTTGAGACAGAATATCACACTGTGACCTAGGCTAAAATGCAGTGGTATTTAGAGCTCACTGCAGCTTCAAAGTCCTGGGCTCAAGTGATCCTCCAACCTCAGCCTCCCAAAGAGCTGGGACTAC
The DNA here is from genome assembly GCF_002776525.5 of Piliocolobus tephrosceles. NCBI lineage: Eukaryota > Metazoa > Chordata > Mammalia > Primates > Cercopithecidae > Piliocolobus > Piliocolobus tephrosceles. The sequence goes on from NC_045441.1 coordinate 50,986,579, forward strand.
AGGTATGAACCATCACACCCAGCCTTACTTCTGGAAGCTTCTCCAGTACTAAGGTCTTCCTCACATACTATTTCTTTCTTTCCATGGCAGCAGCAAGTTGGTCACTTTTTTTTTTTTTTATCAGTCTCAGGCTGGTACTGATGTCTCAGGCAGTTGAGCACAAGGCTTAAGACCTGGATTCAAATCCCACCCCCAGTACTCACTAGATGTGCAAGCTCAGATAATTCCCCAAACTTCATTGTCCTCATCTAAGAAAAGGAGACAACAGTGGCACTTATCTTTAGTGTAATGCTGGTGCATAAAGTATGCCTGGCACAGGGTAAGTGCTCAATAAATGTTAACATCTATTGTTCCTATGAAAGATAATGATATGATTGTTTTATCTGCACTTTTTCAATCATTAAAAAAAAGTCACTTTCCAAATAGCATCTTTCCATGACAATAATCAGATATGGGAAGATACAGCAGCACACGTTTCAAGACTAAGAGTCACTTTTTCCTTCAGAACAGAGGTTTTATTTTTGAAGGGATGCCCTCATATTTGTAACATTTTTTGTCTCTTGGACCAGAAGCAGGTACTGAATTATTAGGGTGTCAAAGTCCCAGAAGTAATAAAGTCCCAAACAAACAAAAAATTAAAAATAAAAGTCCCAAAAAGCAGCCAGACAGGGCTTGAAAAACTTTTTCTGAACTGCCATACATGTAATCTTCAAAGCAGCATGTAAATGAGGTCTACCCAACTCCTGGAGCATTTAGGCTGCAAGCAAAACCCACACAGATACCAAGAAGAATAAATGAATCTATTATGCATGTACTGATCTAATGGCTTTTTTCCCATTTTGTCTTCAGTTTTACTGAGGTCTCTTAGGAAGATCTCTGACATCAGTAAGGGAACCCAGTACTCTGATTGGCAGGGGAAAAAATGGCAACCTGTTAGTTTAATAAAATAAAATAAATAACTGGCTAAAATATTTTTTAAATATCTTTACTCAGGTTCAAGGAGTTTAAAGTGGAGGTGATATCTGAGGAGGGCAAGTTTGAAATCTACAAGCTGGGGAGAAGAAAATCCGGGGGAACAAAGCTTGGAAGAAAGAGCCTGTTCCTGAATTTAGACTTCTACTTTAATTCATATATTGTTCAAGTCAACAATTTCCTAGTATCCTCCAGAACATTTATAAGACACAACTTGCTAAAAAGAATACTCAAAAAATAGTAGGTAGAGAGAACAATATAGAGAAAGAGAGAGAGCAAAAAAGCAGCCCCTCTAACTACTCCCTCCCTACCCAGAAAGGCTCCTTTGGAGGTTAACTTCAGCTCCCTCAGGAGAGTGAGCCCTTGGGGTATGGAGTGACATCATTAGTAGCTTCAGAAAAATCCAGTCATCTGAGGATAAACCTGAACTTTGTTACTGTTCTGGCAGTGCGTGGAGGGCACGGCAGACTCGTACTACTTCTAGACAAAAGAATGTTCTCAACCTTCCTGGCAGTGGCTGCCCAGCCCTGGGCTTTGGCTCCCTCCTTCTGGGAAATGACAATATTTAGTAACTTGGCCACATTTTTCCTTGGCTGAGAAGGGAAAACCCAGGGCTTTGGTGCTAACATAGATGCAAAAGAGCACGCCTCTCGCTCTCTAGGAGCTTATGCTCCACCATGACAGCTTAAACTCACCCAGTGCAGAGATTTAAGATGCACACACAGAGGCCAGGATCTGGTTTCTAATCCTAACTCATCCTGTCTGCTGTATGACTGGAGCAAGTCCTGGCACTACTCTGAACCTCAGTTTCTTTATTTGTAAACATGGGGTAATAGGCTGGGCATGGTGGCTCACACCTGTAATCCCAGCACTTTGGGAGGCAGAGGTGGGCAGATCACCTGAGGTCAGGAGTTCAAGACCAGCATGGCCAACATGTCAAAACCCTGTCTCTCCTAAAAATACAAAAATAGCCAGGTGTGGTTATATATGCCTATAATCCCAACTACTAGTGAGGCTGAGGCAGAAGAATCACTTGAACCCAGGAGGAGGAGGTTGCAGTGAACCAAGATGGTGCCACTGCACTCCAGCCTTGGCAACAGAATAAGGCCCCATCTCAAAAAAAAAAAAAAAAAAAAAAAAAGGCTGGGGGGGAGGGTAATAATAGTGCTTGTCTTAGCTACCTCAAAGGTTTGTCATGAGATTCAAGTAAGATAATAATTGTTCAAGTAATGTGAAAACTGTGCAAATGCAAGTTATCATTGGTATTTTTTATTTGACAAACTAAAATTAATAACTGTTAATGTTATTGTTATTAAATATGTTAAAAAAATATATTTTTAAGTATCTTTACTCATGTTCAAGGAGTTTAAAGTGGAGCTGATATCTGAGAAGGGCAAGTTTGAGCAGAGCCCACATCTGCTTCCTTTAAGATTTGCTCGGCCGGGCGCGGTGGCTCAAGCCTGTAATCCCAGCACTTTGGGAGGCCAAGACGGGCGGATCACGAGGTCAGGAGATCGAGACCATCCTGGCTAACACGGTGAAACCCCGTCTCTACTAAAAATACAAAAACCTAGCCGGGCAAGGTGGCGGGCGCCTGTAGTCCCAGCTACTTGGGAGGCTGAGGCAGGAGAATGGCGTAAACCCGGGAGGCGGAGCTTGCAGTGAGCTGAGATCCGGCCACCGCCCCCCAGCCCGGCGAAAAAAACAAGCCTCCGCCCCAAAAAAAAAAAAAAAAAAAAAAAGATTTGCTCATTAGCTTCAATTGCTTCCAACCATGGCTCAATGTGAGCGTTCGTTTTCCTGATCTCAGCCATTCCACAAAAATCCTGTCTGATGTGTGCACGCTGTTTTAAAGCCCTGAATATCTAGGATCTCACCTGATCCCAGCTCTCCGTCTATCCATGAGCAAGTCACTTGGACTCTCAAAAGGATGCTGTGAACACCACAGAGGGGTAGTTTTCAAAGTCAGGGTTTTCACCCCAGAAGGAAGACTAAAACTAAGACACACACACACACACACACACACACACACACACCACTATCTAGGTTGAATAATTTGAGTAAATTACAGAAAATATGACACTAAGGATGACATAAATATGTAGGACCGTGTCCTACCTCAGAAGTAGGTGATCTAGGGCCTGAACCCTCTAAGGCCACATGAACTGCTTTGTGGTTTTTGCTGGCCACCCCACAGCCTTCAGCCTCTCTCTCATCCCACTACCTTTCTCTTCCCTACCTTCCTCACTCCAGTTATTAATTTTCATGGAAGAATCATCATGGCATTGTGGAAGGAGAACTGGATTACAAATCAGACTCACCTACATGGATGATCTGTTAATGTGTGTGTAACCAATATTGACTAAATGACTAGCAGGTCCCAAGGCATGTGCCAAGTGCCTTGCATAAATTGGCTTATTTAGGTAAGATCAATACAATTTCCATTTTCCAGATAAGAAAATGAGCTCAGAGAAATTAGTGCCTATAGCCAGGAAGTATGGGAGCCAAGGATCAAGATTCCAGAGCCTCATTCTCTGGCACCAGGCTGCCTGGAAGAATTAATGATGGGACTCCTGAAAGTCTAACTGCAAGTGATCTAGGATAAAGCATGTCATCAATAATAAATAAAAAGTTGATTTAAATTCCCCTCCCTTATTAAAGGGGAACAATAAGGCCATCTGTCCCATTTACCTCAGCAAACCGTCCTGAAGATCAAATGTTAAAGTGGCCGTCTAGGGGATTTATAAGCTGTAAAGTGCTGTACAGAAGCTTCCTAGCATTTCTTCCCCACGTCTTACACCCAGCAGGAGCAAATGTACCACTGGTGGCTGGGCAGGTTACTTGATTCTGCCCCAAACTGAGACTGACTTTGAAAGCAATGACTCTAGTAACTGCCAGGAAAAAGAATCAAAAGAAAGTGAGTCCGAGACTTTTCTGCCTTGATAAGATTCTGGGACCCTGACTTGCATCCTAGGTGAAAGGAAGTATGTTGGGGAAGGCAGCTCCTGTAGGTAATTCCATACCCACAGGGGCCCACACTTGCCCATCACAATGCGTTCTCATCGGTATTGCCTGTCACTAACCTAAGCTTGAGAAGGCTGCTCGTGTCTGTTTGGATTAACTCGGCACATGGACACATGTTGCAGGTGTTACGAATGTTGAAGATTAAGGCACAGGTGGTGTCACTATTTCACCATCTACACACCAATGTTTATTATTATTTTTTGAGTTAATCTTTGTTTCTCATTTGTTTATAATTTCAACTTTAATTTTAGATTCAAGCCGTATATGTGCAAGTTTGTTACCTGGGTATATTGGATGATGCTGTGGTTTGGGGTACAATTGAGCCAGTCACACAGGTAGTGAGCATAGTACCCAATAGGTAATTTTTCAACCCTTTCCCCGCTACTTTGCCTCCCCCTTCAGGTAGTCCCCAGTGTCTATTGTTGCCATCTTTATGTTCCTGTCTACCCAATGTTTAGTTCCCACTTGTAAGTAAGAACATGTGATACTTGGTTTTCTATTTCTGCATTAATTCACTTAGGATAATGGCCTCCAGCTAAATCCATGTTGCTGCAAAAGACATGATTTCATTCTTTTTTTATGACGGCACACACCAATCTTTTTTTTTTTTTTTTTTGAGATGGAGTCTCGCTCTGTCGCCCAGGCTGGAGTGCAGTGGCCGGATCTCGGCTCACTGCAAGCTCCGCCTCCCGGGTTTACGCCATTCTCCTGCCTCAGCCTCCCGAGTAGCTGGGATTACAGGCGCCTGCCACCTCGCCCAGCTAGTTTTTTTGTATTTTTTAGTAGAGATGGGGTTTCACCATGTTAGCCAGGATGGTCTCGATCTCCTGACCTTGTGATCCGCCCGTCTCGGCCTCCCAAAGTGCTGGGATTACAGGTTTGAGCCACCGCGACCAGCCTACACCAATCTTTAAAATCACAAAAGTTTTATTTTATTTTCACATTGGTCAGTCTTTTCAATTAAGCTAAAATTTACCCTAAAATGTTAATCCCAGATTAAAAGCATTACTGGTAAAGGATCATAAGTATCCTGATATTTTAGAAATTGGCAAGGGAGTGGTTGCAAAAGGGCTAGGGAAATGAAGGAGAGAGATTGCATAAATAATAATCTGGCTTGAATCCAGAATCTCTTTCCTCCACAGCACTGCCCAGATCCCAAGAACTCACTAATGGCTAACATAATACACCCAATATCTACTTGCCCTCCCAGTGATTTCTACTCATAGAACAGCGGTTTTCAAACTGTGACCCTTTGACTGGCAGCATTCACAGCATCTAGGAACTGGTCAGAAATGCAACCCTCATACCAGGTGTGGTGGCTCACACTTGTAATCCCAGCACTTTGGGAGGCTGAGGTGGGAAGATTTCTTGAACCCAAAAGTTCAGGACCAGCCTGGGCAACAGAGTGAGACCCTGTCTCTACAAAAAAAATCAAAAAATTAGCTGGGCATGGTGGCTTCCACCTGTGGTCCCAGCTACTCAGGAGGCTGAGGTGGGAGGATCGTTTGAGCACAGGAGGTTGAGGCTGCAGTGAGCTGTGACTACGTCACTGCACTCCAACCTGGACAAGACAGTGAGACCCTGTCACAAAAAAACAAATAAAAAATTTTAAAAAAAAGAAACGCAACTCTCAGGTTGCTTGTCAGACTTACTAACCAGAAACTCGAGAGGAAGGGCCCAGAATTGTGCGTTTTAGCAAGCTCCTGGGTGACTGTGATACACACTTTGCTGGCAATAGAATCACCCAGGACATTTGGTTAAAATGCTAAGACTCTAGTCCTATCCCATGGCAACAAGCCTGAGCTTCTGGAATTATCTCTCCAGGTGATTTTGATAAACACCAATGTTTGAAATCCACTGATCCTAGTATCTGAGAGGACCCAGCTAGAGGCAAATAGTGGTAACTTCATCAAGAGTCACAGAAGATGTAGATGGAAACCAAGCAGCAATAAGTCAGCAAGACAATGCTCTAACACTGCTATTTGATGAATGTTGGCTACACTTTGAAATCAGCACTTGACACATCTTTTCAAAATATTCAAACAGGAAGACAAGAAAAGATAGTAACTGAAAAGTAAGAGCTGCAATAATTTTAATACACAGATCATTAACCAAAAAAAAAATCACTTTAATCAATAATGTCAAGATCTCTCTGAAACGAGAAGAATTTCTAACAAAAGCTAGGAGGCTCTCCTAATCAACTTCAGATTATTAAGCAATAGAATAGCTGTGAACTGTTATTTGTAATGTGCTTTATTTAATTGTTTATTCTGAGGTAACGTCTTATTGAAAATGTGCTCAGCTGCTCCCTCTTTTCCACTAGTGAGGTCTGAAAACAAAGCTTTGAAAACAGACAAACGTACAAAACATCTGCACCTGATATATGCTAGGTCCTCACGTGGGCTGTGGTACCTTATCTCATTTAATCTTCACAACATGATGACAGAGAAGTAGCAGAACATCCTTAACACAACAAATCCCATAGGCTCAAAGCTTTAAATTTCCATGAGAGACAGCTGACTCAGTACCCTGAATTGTACTTTCCCATTCAAGTTCCCTGGCTTTAATTACCATCCCAGTAATACCCAAGGTGACTGTTTCTCTCTTAATACTGACACCTCCCTTCCAGGATCAAAGTACTTTCCCTTGGTTCCTCTGACCATAGCTGGAACAAGATAAAACTTTCAAAAGACATCACTAATAATAAACTAAGTTGGGTGCAGTGGCTCATGCCTATAATCCCAGTACTTTGGGAGGCTGAGGCGGGTGGATCACTTGAGCCCAGGCCTGGAGGCTAAGGCAGACAGATCACTTGAGCCCAGGCCTAGCAACATGGTGAAACCCTGCCTTTAGAAAATATATATATAAATTAGCTGGGTGTGTGTGTTGGTGCATGCCTGTAGTCCCAGCTACTCAGGAGGCTGAAATAAGAGGATCACTTGAGCCTGGGAGGTGGAGTTTGCAGTGAGCTGAGATTGCAGTGAGCCGAGGTGGTCCCACGGCACTCCAGCCTGGGTGACAGACTAAGACCCTGTCTCAAAAATAAAACAAAAATAAATAAATAAATAATAAATTAAAGAGTTAACAAAAGGAAAATAAGAACACAGAATTTAAGACAAGCGGTATAGAGAAAAGGTGAGAACATAAGTTTTAGAACCAGACAACCTATGTTTAAAGTATGTCATTTACTAGCTATGTGACTAGTTAATTAACCTCTCTATGCCTTAATGTCTTCATCTATAAAGTGATAATAAAAGCATCCATCCCACAATCTCATAAAATAGCATCCAGCAATACTGTTTATGTATATATACCTATATATACATACATTATATATATGTGTATATATATGTATTCAGCTTGGCTTATAAAGTACAAGTTTTAGATTGCAGCATAACTAGTTTACTCTCAGGTTCTCTGCTATTCCACACAATATCTGGAGAAGTTCAATCTAGTCCAGTAAAAGGCTACCTAGCTTCACAGCTAAGGACAACTCATTTCATTTTCACAGATGATAAAAATGAGCCTCATCTGCAATTCCAGCTATCTAAACCCACCATTCTTCAAAGATGTGAGCTCAAATATCACTCTTTTCAAAAATATCAAAATATAGAAATCGAATAACTTTGCATAAGTATCCTAGGTGATCAGAATGTAATTTTTAATTGCATATATTTCTATGAAATAAAATAGAAGGGATTGAAAAAAAATTATTGTATAATCAAAAAGTTAAAAGTATTTCCAAGGTGTCATCAAATCCAGAACAGAAATTAATGCAATTAAAATGGTTAGAAATTGGTTTTCTGGCATTATAAATGTGTGAATAAATTGCAATATCCAAATCTCCTGCCCAAACCAGTGAAAGCAGAAGAAGAAAAATAGCCAAGTGCGGCACTTTTGGAGACCAACATGGGCAGATTGCTTGAGCCCAAGGGTTCAAGACCAGACTGGGCAACTGGAGAAATCTTGTCTCTGCAAAAAGTATAAAAATTAACTGGGCATGGTGGCATGTACCTGTAGTCCCAACTACTCAGGAGGCTAAGGTGGGAGGATTGCTTGAGCCCAGGAGGTTGAGGCTTCAGTAAGCTGTGATCGCACCACTGCAGACAGTGCTCTGGATGACAGAGCAAGACCCTGTCTCAAAAACAAGAAAGAGGAAAGAAGGAAAGAAGGAAGGAAGGAGAAAAAATGTGGTAATATCCTTTCATGGTTACATATGTTTGTAATTGAACTGATATCTCCCACACACACAAATATACACACACACACACACACACACACACATATATATATGAGTTTCACAAAGGAAGCCCATGTTTCATCCTATATTTGGTGAACGATGACAGATTTCTTAAAAACTAAATATGCATCTGCACATTTAAAAATATTAATTTTCCTTGATAATGCCTTACTCTTGTACTATATTTATGATTTACAACCCATTTTTGCCTCCATAATTTCCTTTGAGCTTCATGGCATAGAAAATGGTGTAACTATATTTGTACTCTTTTTTTATCTTCTTGAGATAGGATATTACTTTATCACCCAGGCTGGAGTGCAGTGGCATGATCTCAACTCACTGCAGCCTCGACCTCCTGGGCTTAAGCTATCCTACTCCCTCAGCCCCCTAAGTAGCTAGGACTACAGGCATGCACCACCATGCCTAGCCAATGTTTTGAGTTTTTGGTAGAGATGGAGTTTCGCCATGTTGCCCAAGCTGGTCTTGAACTCCTGAACTCAAGCAATCCACCCACTTTGGCCTCTCAAAGGGCTGGGATCACCGCACCTGGCTGTACTCATTTTAAAAGAGCAGATTGTACAAGGTTAGAAAATGTAAGTAGCCCACGCAAGGATACTGAGCTTAGCAGAACCCAGGTGTCCTGACTCCTGATCTGGTTCTCTTTCCATTAATACCACAAAGACATGTCTTCTGGATGGAAGAAATGAACATGTTTTACAATGATAATTCTCCCCTTGAAAGGACAGAGTGTCTGTGTCTTCTTTTAACATTTTGAAAACTTTCAAGGGAATAAGGATATATGGATCCTCACCTCTCAGTAAGTTAAAGTGTAAGCCAGTCCCGCTCACTGTCCTCTTAATCTCCTGAATCCTTCTTGAAAAGTCAAGAGACCATCCCCGTGAGCACCACAAATTTGCTTGGGGTGAAGTGAGGATTCATGTATGAGACCAAAAGGCCAGAGATGTATTTGGCAACATTTCCAGTGTAGGAGATTTTTTAAAATCACATATACAAACTAAGGCATTTTCCTCCCACTTGCACAAAACAGGACCTGCCCCGATGAAATGGAATCTTTGAATATCTCAAACTAAAATTTTTTAAGTGAGTTAAGTTTCACTATTCCCTCAGCTGAAGATGTTCAAAGATCTGGTTCACGTGTAATACTGAATATTTGCATAGCATTTTACAGTTTTCACAGCCTTTCTTTTTACATTGTGTGGTCAGATTTTCCAGCTCCCTAGTGAGACGCAATTATTATTATCCCTGTGTCACAGATGAAAAAACGGAGGCACAGGGGGAGTGTCTTGCCCAAGATCACAGTGAAAGTAGCAGGTCCACCTCTGACTTCAAATCTTATGTGCTCTTTTCGCTTCTCCTATTTATCTACCCTAAAGGCAAGTCTTCCCCCAACTGCACACCTCAAGTCCTTTCACATGTGTAACTAAGTCTTGGACAATTAGGAATCTCTGGCCCTTTTCCCAATTTCCGTGGGAGGAAACGGGAAAAAGTGCTTCTTTTATCCTTGCCTTTCCAAGACAACAAGAAAGACTTCTCCCCTTGGTGTCCGCCCCGGTACTAAGCTGGGGAAAGGGATCCTTAGGGTGTAAACTGTCTTGCCAGCTACTGTTTAAATCTCTGTGAAAGACGGGCCTTCTGAAATAACCCCCTATTCAACCAAGAAATCAATCCTAACTTGTAAAAGAAGCTATGGACAAGAGGGCGAGAAACGCGAAATCCTGGTGGGAGATAGCGCTTTCTCTTTTCCCCCAGAAAGTCTCAAGGTAGCAGCTCTCCGAGATCCTTAAGCAAGGAAACTCACCCGCCGCGCTGCGGCTTCGCGGCCAGCAGGGCTGGGACATACTCGCCGCCCGCTTCCGCACCGGGGACAGCTCCTGCCTCTCCAACTCCCGCAGCTCTTCCCGACGTCTTGCCGCGGACTGTGCCTCACAGGCTGCGGGAGGGGAGAGTGTCTCCCCACGCCGGGGTCCCGGCCTCTGGGTTTTAGGGAGCGCGAATGGGTCTCCGAGAGCATCGGGAGCAGCAGGTGGCGCCTCAGGCTGCGGTGGCCACGAGACCGACTGCACTACGGCGTTGCGGGACCGCGCCAGCGCGGAGGAGACCGAGCCCATCTCAGCAGGCCGGGCCGGACCCAGGTGAGCGGCCCCGGCTCCCCGAGGGATCCACAGCCCTCGCCCGCCGAAGACTTACTCCCTCCCGGTGCCGGGGCGCCCCCAGCCGTCTACTCCTCCTCTGACCCTGTGGGCTGCAGCGAGGGCTGCGCGCCCACCCGTGGGGGACCGGAATGGAGGGTAATGCGGCCGATATCCGCGCCTGCCTAACAGTCTGAGGTGGATGGGACTTGGAGAGTCTCTATACAGAGGTTGTCCGAAGGCTTTACTGGGGATTGGGGGAAGGAAGGGGCGTGGCATTAGGCGAAGGATACTTTTTTGTCCACTTTCTGCACTTGGTTCACCTGAGGCCAAAAGCTTGGAGGGTCCTTCCTGTTCCTCTTCGCACGTCTGGGCCACCTCTGTTCCCCGGGAAGATGGCAGGTTTCGCGAGGGGGGAGAAGGGACCGAGATTTGTTCTCTTCTCAATTTCTCCTCTTAAAGCCAATATCACTGCTCTTCTAGGCTGTACTTCCCCGAAAGCCCACCTTTACTGTTGGAGGCCGAGACCAGAGAGGGAAGCGGAAGTGCACGGGGAGTCAGCTCCGCCAGTTCTCTGCGGGAGAGCAAGCAGGGAGGCGCCAGCCGGCCCTGGGGGCGCCCAAGACTGGAAGCCAGAGCAGCCTGGGGCCCTATTAATAGGCCTGCTTTGCTGGCTAGGGTGAGGTCACTGGGCCTTTTCTGCCTGCAGTGTGGTGGTGCCTACGTAGAGCAGAAGCAGGAAGGGAAGCCTGGGATGATGTTTCAGCTAAAAGAGGTTGCCCAGAAAGGTTTTAGGTCTTGCCCAAGGTCATAAGCAGTTAGTGGTGGAGCTGGGTCTTGTGCCTGGGACTCCTCTTTCTAGAACCAGTCTCCTATCTACACTGCTCCCCATTCCAAAGGCTTGCAGGCACTGAAGTTTGAAGAACGATAATTGTGCAATACACAGCATATCTGAGGTTGGAATGTGTGAGGGGAGAGTGACTATGGTATTTCTCAGCCAGCCTGGGAAACTTTCCTCCTCCCCATCCAGTGTTAGCGCTCTTTCTGTGACAGAATGATGTGATTCTTGACACTGTCATCTGTAAAATGCTATACAAACAAGTAAATGTAAAGTAGTAGTATTATGGAGACGCTTTCTGGACCACTGAACCAATCAGATCAACAAACCTCAAAATGGGAGGGGAAGATAAAAAAGTCCTTTTTAAATCCTCAACTGGTGTTTAGAGAAGAGACAAGTTGGAGGATTAACTGGGATGGGACCACGATGGGACAGCACAGCTCACTCACCTTGGCCTTGTTTCTTACGAGATATGCAGAAGCTTGAATCCTAGGCCCTGAGCCAACATTACACAGAAGCCCCTCCAACATTTAGAGGCACACACACCATGACCACTCACACCTTGCAAGGCTCCGGAAGTGTCTTCTCACCTCTGCCAATATCAGGTACCCACCTTCCTATGTGTGTTAGGGTTCTCCAGAGAAACAGTATATACATAAAGAGAGAGAGATTTATTATAAGGAATTGGCTCACATGGTTATGGGGGCTGAGAAGTCCCACAGTCTATAGTCAGCAAGCTGGAAACCCAGGAGAGTCAGTGGTATAAGTTCCAATCTGAGTCCAATCACAAAGTCAGGGGAAGATAGATGCACCAGTTCAAAGATAGGCAGACAGAATGAATTCTCTCTTATTCTGTCATTTTGTTCTATTTGGGCATCTAACAGATTGGATGAGGCCTATCCACATTGGGGAGGGTGATCTGCTTAACTCATTTTACTGATTCAATGTTAATCCCATCCAGAAACACCCTTACAAACACACCAAGAATAATGTTTAAACAAACATCTGGGCACCCTACGGCCCAGTCGAGCTGACACATAAGATTAGCCATCACAACATGTGTTTGTATGGCTATATTCCTTGTAACTTTTAAAATCACTTTTTATTCTTCTCTTGCTCACCAGATGAACTAATAGACCGTGGTATAAATCCTTACTCTGGGCAAATACTGTATTAGAAAGAAATCTCCCTGGACAGACATTTCCTATTCTTGCACCATGACTTGAATTTCCTACAAACCAGACATGGGCATCATTAGCAATAATGCAAAGGTGGGCATGGAAGGAAGCAAATGTTCTGGACCTACCTTAAGTGATATATTCCACTTGGCTGTACCTGTTATGAAAATGCATAAATATAATGCTATTATATTTATGTATGGGATGGTAAATAGCTTCTGTATGGGATGGTAAATAGCTGCTGCCCTAAACCCACCTACCACCCTGGCTAACCCAGGCCTTTCCCCAGGATGGACACACACACACCCATCTCATATCTGGCAATTAAGGGATTGATGTCTGGTACAACAAGGGACCTGAATACTGTGGCCATTATCTGACTGGTTCGAGTCAAGGTCCTATTCTTCTTATCTATTTTGAATGCCCCATCCCTTACAAAGTAAGAGCTCACTGAATGTCAGTGTCTTTCCCCTTTCCCTTCCCTTCTTATTATTATCCATCTGTTAAGTGCCTGCTACATGGCCTGCACTTTGCCTAGTGACCCTTTAAGATAAGTTTTCTACATTTTTCCAGATAAGGAAGTAAATTCATCATCCAGAGTCAAATGACTCCCCGAGGTCGCCCTGATAGTAAGTTGCAGAGTCAGGTTTTATATTCAGCTCTTCACTGAGCCCTTACTCTGTAAGAGGTGGGGCATTCAAAATAGAAAAAAAGAGTATGGTCATTTATGTTTCCCTTTGTCTCCCTTCCTGAGCAAGCTGCACCCCACAACCCAGTTCTTCCATAGGGAGGGATGCTCTGGAAGGGCTTTGAGACTCTGGAGATAATGTCTTCTCCCATTTCCTATCATTTCCTATCCCTATGTTTAGGAAAAGCCTACTCCCTTGGCATGTGTATGCATGCACACACACAGAGAGAGAGAGAGAGACAGAGACAGACAGACATACACCCCTCCTCAGGAAGGGAGGTTCAGCTCAGCTAAAAGTTTGGTTGTTGATGTTGTTTGGTTGTTGATGAGGTTCTCCCAATTCTCCTTTCAATGAGAAGGGATAAGCATGGAAAACTGAAACAATCTTCCTCATCTTTTTTTTTCAACTTTCATTTTAAAACAAAAGGCTGGGTATGGTCAGCTGGAACTTGGTTAGAGGAAGCTGTTAGTGAACATGCCAGCTGCAGGTGATCTTATTCTCATAGCCCTTTCCTTTCCTCTCTCAGGCCTCTGACCTCATCCACCAAGAACCTGCCAGAGTTCCTTCCGGAGTCCCACCAACAGGTGCTCAGCAGAATCTGCACCGAGGAGCATTGGAAAGATCTGACCCACCTGCCAACATCCTACCAGAACCCGAAAGTCACCAATTGGGATTTATGTCTTTGGATCCTGAAGTTTTAACCATTGACAATGTTGAATTTTACCTGAGCCCTGTGCTTCTGGAAAAGAGGGAAGGTCAAGCCATCCCCCACTGTCTTAATCAATTCAGGCTGCTATAGCAAAAAATATCGCAGCCTGGGTGGCTTAAACAGCAAACATTTATTTCTCACAGTTCTGGAGGCTGGAGGTCTGAGATCAGGGTGCCAGCATGACTGGGTTCTGTTGAGGAACCTCTTCCTGGTTACATCTTCACATGGCCTTTCCCTGGTGGGTGCACCCAGGAAAAGAGATCTCATGTCTTCTTCTCTTTTTATAAGAGCACTAATCCCATCATGGGGGCTCTAACCTGGTCCCACCTCCAAATACCATTACTTTGGGGATTAATATTTCAACATATGAATGAGGGGGAGGGCACAAACATCCTTTTGTGTTGTGGAAAATGGTTTACCACAAAAAACCACCCTTCCCCATATGACTAAGAAAAGACTCACAGATGCCTCCTTGCTTATCTATGACAAGGCTAGACACAGACCTTTCAAATTCCAATTTTTTGCTTCATAAACAAACTGTTATGAACTGTCATGAAGGACATAGGACAAAATAAGAAGTTAACCAAACTTGGCTGAATGTGGTGGCTCACACCTGTAATCCCAGCACTTTGGGAGGATGAGACGGATGGATTACTTGAGGTCAGGAGTTCAAGAGCAGCCTGGCCAACACAGCGAAACCCCTTTCTACTAAAAATACAAAAATTAGCCAGGCATGGTGGTGCACACCTGTAGTCCCAGCCACTCGGGAGGCTGAGACAGGAGAATTGCTTGAACTCAGTGGGTGGAGGCTGCAGTGAGCCGAGATCACACCACCGCACTCCAGCCTGGGTGACAGAGCAAGGCTGTCTCAAAAATAAAAGTAAAAAAAGAAGAAGAAGTTAACTTGGTTAAAATTCTCTCCTTCCCACAAGCCTCTGAACTTTGACCCACTGTCAGCCTCAACCAGCAGACAGCCCCTCCAGAGAACAGGCTGACCTCAGGGTAAAATGTTCTCTGATGTACTACCTGGTCGTGTCATTGTTTCATCCCACTTCCCCACACCACAGTTCTTTCTAGCCTTGTTTATTCCTCTTTATAAAAGAAAACCTTATTCGCCTAACTCCTGAGACAACCACAAATCTTATGGTCAGTAATTCTCCCTATTGCAACAGTCCCTCCCTGTTCTCATTTCCCCCCCCCCCCCCCCCCCCCACATACCCCACCAACAATAATCCTTTTGAATAAAGGCTGTCCTTGCTAAGTCTGGATTTATTTTGACACTATCTTTAAGAGTTTCCTGTAAGATTGTAAGTGGCCCTATGAGAGGGCACTCTATATCTCAGTTAACGTTTTGATGAAGATTAATTTATCCCTGTTTGACTAAAGGGGAGGAAGGCAGACAAGAATACTATGAGAACCTACCAGACACTAGACATTGCCCTGGATATTACACATATTTGATTTCATGTAATTCTTGAAGTTCAAAGATACAAAATGATTTCCCTAAGACCCTACAGAGGCCAGACTGAAACCTAGGTCATTAACTTGGAATTATAGGTTCAACACAGACAACAGCTCCCCACAAAATTTTAAAGATTCCAGAGTCCAGGTCCTGCCTAGTCAGGTTGGGGAAACTAGAGTCAACCAACATGCTAATCACAGAAGAGCTCAGAAAACAGCCCAAATCTTCCACCCCAGGCTCCATCTCATTCCAGCACAACCACAGTTACCACTTTTTACCAGCTTCACAGCTCTGTCTTGTTGTCAGCCTTATTAAAACTGCTCTCCGCTGAGTTAGTCTAGACAATTTCCAAGAAAGTTCAGAGGGCTCCCAACAAGATCCCCAACCAAGGTAATCAAAGGATTTCAAGTGAAGTCAGAACACACAGGAGCAAAGAAGCAACTCAGCTGGATTCATTTAACATTGATTGAGCACCTACAGCTTGTTACGGCTATAGTCTCCACATGGCTCCTGCCCAGTCAGGACTATGGGAATATAACATAATGCTGGGAGCTTGAGCTGTAACACAGCCATTGGCAAAGAAAAGGAAAAATATGCATCATTTAGCCTGAAAGGTCAGAGGGTGACCTGCTCCAGGGAAATCTGAGAGCTGAAGAATGGTTGGGATGTAGAGCTCTGGAACTGTAACATCGTTGCTAAGCCTTTGGGTACAGTACAAAACTAAACATCACAAGTATTGCTCTTAAAAACAGCAGGGCGCAGTGGCTTACACCGGTAATCTCAGCACTTTGGGAAGCCAAGGTGGGTGGATCACCTGAGGTCAGGAGTTTGAGAACAGCCTGGCCAACATGGTGTAAAACCCGTGTCTACTAAAAATAGAAAAAAATTAGCAGGACGGGTTGGCCCACACCTGTAGTCCTAGCTGCTCAGGAGGCTGAGGCAAGAGAATCGCTTGAACCCAGGCAGCGGAGATTGGAAGTGAGCTGATATCACGCTACTGCACTCCAGCCTGGGTGACAGAGCAAGACTCTGTATTTTAAAAAAAAAAAAAAGGACGTTTTTCTGCTGGATGTTTCGTTGTTTCATTTGTCTTTGCAGTATCCTTGTAATTAGAAAGGTTAAAGGTATTATTCACTCTCATTCTATATTCAAACAAAACAAAGGCTTAAAAGCTAAAATGGATTGCAAACTTAAGTGGAGAATAGGGATAGACACAGGTCTAGCTCCCAGGTCTTTTTTTTTTTTTTTTTTCCGAGACAGAGTCTCACTCTCCAGGCTGGAGTGCAGTGGCGAGATCTCGGCTCACTGCCACCTCCACCTCCCAGGTTCAAATGACTCTCCTGCCTCAGTCTCCTGAGTAGCTGGGACTACAGGCATGGGCCACCATGCCCGGCTAATTTTTGTATTTTTAGTAGAGACGGGGTTTCATTATGGCCAAGGTGGTCTTGAACTCCTGACCTCGTGATCCACCCGCCTCATCCTCCCAAAGTGCTGGGATTACAGGTGTGAGCCGCTCCCAGGTCTTCTGACTCCAATTAATGTTCCAACTACTATAAACAGAAAAATAAAAAATATTTGAGTTGGATCTTTGGGCCATCAATTCCAACTTACCATCCAGTGTAGAAAGGACCTCTTTCTATAGGTCTCTGAAAAAAAATGTAAAATTCAATGGGCATGGTGGCACATACCTGTAGTCCCAGCTACTTGAGAGGCTGAGGCAGGAGGATCACTTAACCACAGGAGTTTGAGGCTGCAGTGTGCTATGATCACATGCATTCATAGCCCCTGCACTACAGGCTGTGCAACAGCAAGACCCCACCTCCAAAAGAGAAAAAAACAGGTAAATTAAAACATACAGCTCCTAATCAATGCCTCAGTAATGAAAATTCATTACCTTTTATAATATAATCATTTTCTGACTATTGAAATGATACACATTTACACATTCATGGGAGAAAATTTAGAAACTACAAAAAAGCACAAAACATAAAATTTAAGCCACCCATAATGTTGACATATCCTTTATTTCCCCCTTGCTAAGAGAAATGAAGTATATGTTGAATTTTAGTTATATTACATAGGATAATATCCAAGATATGATTTCTATTATGTTTTTTTTTGTTTGTTTGTTTGAGACGGAGTCTCGCTCTGTCTCCCGGGCTGGAGTGCAGTGGCCGGATCTCAGCTCACTGCAAGCTCCGCCTCCGGGGTTTACGCCATTCTCCTGCCTCAGCCTCCCGAGTAGCTGGGACTACAGGCGCCCGCCACCTCGCCCGGCTAGTTTTTTGTATTTTTTAGTAGAGACGGGGTTTCACCGTGTTAGCCAGGATGATCTCGATCTCCTGACCTCGTGATCCACCCGTCTCGGCCTCCCAAAGTGCTGGGATTACAGGCTTGAGCCACCGTGCCCGGCCTTTTTTTTTTTTTTTTTTTGAGACAGAGTCTCACTCTGTCACCAGGCTGGAGTGAAGGGGGGTGCTCTCTGCCCACTGCAACCTCTGTCCCCTAGGTTCAAGCGATCCTCCTGCCTCAGCCTCCTGAGTAGCTGGGACTACAGGCATGTGCCACCATGCCCAGCTAATTTTTGTATTTTTAGTGGAGATGGGATTTCACCATGTTGGCCAGGATGGTCTGAATCTCTTGACCTCCTGATCCGCCCACCTCAGCCTCCAAAAGTGCTGGGGTTACAGGCGTGAGCCACCACGCCTGGCCTACTTTTTAGAATAGTATCTTCTAATCATGTATACCAGTCCAATTATATATATCCAGTCTAATATGTCCATATTTTACAAAATTAATATCATACTTTTATGCTCTTATTTATAATTTTACATACATACATTTTAATATATAATTTATATAACATTTATAAATGTAAAACATATGTAAATAAATCATTATTATGATTTATTTATACATAAACCATAACACTCACCATCCCAATGAGATATCACTTCATACTCAATAGGATGGCTGCTATCAAAATCATTATGATTAATTAACATATTTATGTAATTTATAATTTGTAATGTAAACAACATCATAAATAAATAGGCATTTATCTACTGACCTATTCCTGTATTCATTTATTCATCCCAAATTTATAAGTTTTAATAAAATTTTCCAAAATCTTCTTGGATGTTCTTACACAAATTGTTTTCTAGATTTACTATTTTAGAACAGATTGGTCTGTGGGCTACAGTGTGCCAACCCCTGCTCTAGGCTTTCTAATGGAAAGATTTGTTGTGGGAAGGAGGAAGGTCAGCTTGGTGAGGTTTAAGGAGTATGTGGGATAGGGAAAAGCACACTAAGATACATCATTGTTTTAATTTCTCTTGGTACAAAATATTCCATTTATTTTGAAATTTCAGATACCGTTTTAAAAGGGCTGGAATTTTTTTTTCAAAAGGGGAATGGATCTTTATAGTTTAAGAAACACTGCTCATCCCAAAGAGATATCACCTCACACTTATTAGGATGGCTGCTATCCAAAAAATAAGCAGAAAATAACAAGTGTTGGCTAGATTGTGGAGAAATTGGAATCCTTGTGCACTGTTGCTGGAATGTAAAATGGTGCAGCTGCTATAGAAAACAGTATGGCACTTCCTCAAAAAAATTAAGCAGAATTAGCATATGATTCAGCAATTCCACTTCTGGGTACATATTCAAAAGAATTGAAAGCAGGGTCTTAAAGTAAGAGTTGTGCACCTATGTCCATAGCAGCATTATTGATGATAACCAAGTGGTGGGGCAACCCAAATGGGCATTGAGGGATGAATGGATAAACAAAGTGTGGCAAATATAAAGGGAATTCTGACACACACTACAATATAGATGACACTTGAAGACATTACACTACATGAAATAAGCCAGTCATCAAAAGACAAATACGGTATCATTTCACTTACATGGGATGTCTAGAGGAGTCAAAGTCATAGAAACAGAAAGTAGAATGGTGGTTGCCAGGGACTGGGGGGGAGAGACGCATGGAGAGTTGTTTTAATGGGTATAGAATTTTAGTCTTGCAAGATAAAAAACTTCTGGAGATTGGTTACACAAAAAAGGGAATGTATTTAACATTACTGAACTGTAAACTGTACACTTAAAAGCAGTTAAGATAGTAAACTTAATGTTATGTATATTTTACCACAATTGTTAAAAAATCTAATTATGCAAAATGAAAAAGAAAAGAAACATTCTCCAGAATCAGCCTGTTTCTTTTTCTGTGTGATAAAAATGCAGATATGTGAAGACAGTCATTGTGCTCACATCAGCTTTCTCTTTTTCAAACCAACCGTTACCATCTTTATCAGATCTTCCACATATGATAGACTGTTCAGATCCTTTGTTTTCCTCCATTGTGTTCCCTCAATACTCTCTGGTTGTTGTTATTTTAATGTTTTTCTTAAAATAGGATTCCCAGACCAAATACCATAATACAGGTGGGTCTAATCAGTATAGAATGCTTTGGAACTGCTACTTCCTACAACCTAGCAGATGCTGGACTTCTGTCAATGTGTCCTAAGAATATCATCTACCAAACCCCCAGACCAGTTTTGTGGAACCTGCTTCCTTCACTTGGTACATGGGCCTTTGAACCTAATTGCAGAATTTTAAATATATTCATATTTATTTAATTCTCTAAGTTTTGCCTCAGCTGTGTTAAATTAAATTAAATCAAACCATTTCCAAAAATCAAAGAAGAAAGGAAAGAACCCAATCTAAATTAAAATGTAGATCTAAATTTAAAAAACCAATTCTGAAAGTCACGTTGAATCTTCCTTCTCAGCTTCTTCAGTCATTCCTCGTGTGATAACTTTAACGTGATAACTTTAACATCTGAGCTTTTGTTAGATCAAGACTGAGACAAAACTCTACAGCAGACATGGCAAATCAGTTTCATTGAGTATACCTCCGCATTTGATTGGCAGTGGCTGCCTGCAGCACTTTTTTTAGGAGCCTCCTTCAGGCAGAAGTGCAGTGATGGATTAAAGATGTCTGCCAAAGACTGCGGTAAGGAGACAGAGGTAAGTGCGCCACCAATTTGCCAGGAAGGCCCCATGGGTTTTACGGTAGCTGAATTTCTACTAATGGTCCTGTGATTGAAGTCTAAAGACTATGAGCAGAAGTGTTTCAATTGCTCTCCATTGTCACTACCGTGTCGTAGGAAATAAAGCTGGAAAAGGAAACCTAATGTGTGTAGTTCCCTCAGACGTCAAAGGACATCTGCATGTTCAGGACTGATGATTCTGCTTTGTCCCCACCCACTCAATTTTCAGCCAGACTCTAAGTCAGAAACAGGAAACAGAATCCTAAAGGAAACCAAAAGAAAACAGAAATATTAGTGATGTTATTTTTAATTATCCATATTATTATAGGAAACATATATATGCGAAAATATTATTTTAATGTTATACATTATATGAAGTGCGTGCATGTATGAATTAACCACTACTAAAGTCGATACATACCTTATGTCATTTTCCATATATAAATCCACATAAACCATAGCAGAAATGCATAGGAAATAGCCTAGCACCTGGTATACAATAAATGTTTGTTGCATTTAATTAAAATAATTTAAATCCTTCTATTTCAATTTATTTAAAAAAGCAGTTACTCCAAACGTGTAGAAATAAATGAAAACCACCCAAATGAGAAACAGCAATGGCTACTTACCCAGAGCTTGCTATAGCAAAAGAGTCAGTCACTAGCACAAAGGCAGAGGAGTTGGAAAGCATATGGTGGCAAAAGGGAAGGCTTCAGGTGTTCCCTGAAGCTGTTGGCATGGAAAGCTCTAGCCAGGCTAACTGTAAGTGGAAAATTCTATGCAATTGGTTAGGGGAGCATATTTGGCTTTTTCCAGTTGGTCCCAATTTAGAAATAGGGAACAAAAAATAGGGAAGCTGTCAGTTATTAATCAAGTTTTGGCACTTGGGGCCATTGCTACAGGGGTTGTTACTTGGCTCCCTGTATTGGTTAGTGCGGGTAACTGTATATATGGTCTAGCCATTGTCTGTTTGAATATTAGCCTTTCAAATACAAAAGACTAAAATTCACTTCAATTCCATAAACATTTATACAACCACTAACTACATACCAGAGACTGCAACAGATGCTTGAAATAAAGGGATGAATAAGACACGGTCACAGCTGGTGGGTGTGATGGTTATACTGAGTGTCAACTTGATTGGACTGAATGATGCAAAGTGTTGCTCCCAGGTGTGTCTGTGAGGGTGTTGCCAAAGGAGACTAACATTTGAGTCAGTGGGCTGGGAAAGGCAGATCCACCTTTAATCTGGGGTGGGGACAATCTAATCAGCTGCCAGCGAATATAAAGCAGGCAGAAAAATGTAAAAAGGAAAGACTGGCCTAGCCTCCCAGCCTACATCTTTGCCCTGTGCTGGATGCTTCCTGCCCTCGAACATTGGACTCCAAGTTCTTCAGTTTTGGGACTCGGACTGGCTCTCCTTGCTCCTCAGCTTGCAAACAGCCTATTGTGGGACCTTAATGAACTCACATACAGACCCACAACCCTCCAGAATAGCTTTCACTGCCTTCAAAGTAGATGCAAGGCCCTTAGATTCAGGAAATGGTATTTAGAACTGTCTTGCTGTCATTTAAGACAATGCTCTCAAAGCCTGCCCAGCAAAATGATAAACCTGTGAAATTACTTAACATTTTTAAACATTTAAGTCCCAATAATAGGGACTTTCTTCGATTTACTGTTACTTCCCTTTACAAACCAGAAAAGTAAAAATTTCATGGAAATTAGATTAAACTAAGATGAGCTTCCCACAACCAGTTTATTTGTTTGTGTTTTTTTGTTTTTGTTTTTACAAAATACTCATGTTCATCAGGCCTTGAATATAGAGTGGTAGTAGCCAATAAGCAATTGTTATACCCCTCTGTCTCAATCCAGTTACCCAGACTCCCAGTTTCCTACGTGAAGCCCTGGCTATCACTCCCCACTGTATTCCACTCATCTGTTCTTCCCTGGATCTTACAAGTCCTGCTGGGTCCACCCAGCCTTATGGATGGCACCCATCACTTTTGCCTCATTCTATTGGCCAAAGCAAATCAAGAGGCAGGGAAGTAGGCTCCAAGCACAAGAAGGAGTAAAGAAAACCCCAGGTGATGGTTCCTGCCTGTAATCCCAGCACTTTGGGAGTCCAAGGGGAAAGGATCACTTGAGGTTAGGAGTCTGAGACCTTGTCTCTACTAAAAATCAAAAAATTAGGCTGGGCGTGGTGGCTCATAGCTGTAATCTCAGCACTTTGGGAGGCTAAGGTGGGCGGATCATGAGGTCAGGAGATCAAGACCACGGTGAAACCCCGTCTCTACTAAAAATACAAAAAATTAGCCTGGCGCGGTGGCAGGCGCCTGCAGTCCCAGCTACTCGGGAGGCTGAGGCAGGAGAATGGCGTGAACTCGGGAGGTGGAGTTTGCAGGGAGCCAAGATCGAGTCACTGCACTCCAGCCTGGGCGACAAAGCGAGACTCTGTCTTAAAACAAACAAACAAAAAAATCAAAAAATTAGCTGAGCACGGTGACATACACCTGTAGTCCCAGCTACTTGGGAGGCTGAGGTGGGAGGATCACTTGAGCCTAGGAGGTCAAGACTAAAGTGAGCTATGATCGTGCCACTGCACCCCAGCCTGGGTGACAGAGCAAGACACTATTTCAAAAAAAGAAAAAAGAAACTGAATTGGGGCCATGATGTAGTCTGCCTCACAGCATCTGCCTGTGCCTCTGCATACCAGTAGGAAAGCATAAACAGTGAAACTTCTTAGAAATTGTCCAGCAGCTCCAACCTCCTTGAGCTCATTAATAAAGCATAGTATAGTAGTAAACTGAGTTTTGGAATAGACAGATTTAGGTTTGTTTCCTACTCTCACCATTTAGCAGGAATACAACCTGGGGCAACCTACTTAACCTTTCTCTGACCCTCATTATTTTCATCTGCAAAATAGATATATTAACAGTATCTTCTTTACACATTGTATTAGTTCATTCTCAGTGCTATAAAGAAATACCTGAGACTGCATATTTTATAAAGAAAAGGGGTTTAATTGGCTCACGGTTCCACAGGCTGTACAGCAAGCATGGTGGCATCTGCTTCTGGGGAGGTCTCAGGGAGCTTGTACTCATAGAGGAAGGCAAAGTGGGAGCAGGTGTCTTACACAGCAGGAGCAGGACCAAGGGGGCAGGGTGCTACAAACTTTTAAACAACTAGACCTTGTGAGAACTGTGTCACAAGACAGCACCAAGGGGATGGTGCTAAACCATTCCCCATGATCCAATCACCTCCCACCACAGTCCACTTCCAGCATTGGGGATTACATTTCAACATGAGATTTGGGTGGGGACACAGATCCAAACCATGTCAGGTGTAAAACATTGCATGCCTTTATCAGTTGGGGTACAACAGTAAGCAGATGACACCCACAAACTGAACAATTTGACAAGAATTTAATAAGGAATCTCATCTATAAAGACGTGAACTGAGTTTGGGGAAACCAAAAAGGGATAGTTCGGTATCCTAGGGTCAGCAAGGGCAGGGAACTGGTACCAACCCAAGGCCTGAAAGGGCAAGGGAGGGAGCAGCTACCCAACCCCAGAGCTGTGGCCGATGAGGAGGAACACGGCCAATCTGCAGTGGACCAGAGAAGAATAAACCCCTAGTCCTTCTTTTCCTGTCCCCTTCTCTCCCACTGATGTCTCTCATTGATCAAACCTAGTGAGGAGCCAAAGGACAGGAGCCTGTTCATTCAGCGAAGACAGAACATACTCCCAAGCAAGGGCAAACAGATAGTGAATAAAAACGCAGAAGGCCCATATAAATTTAAATTTTAGATAAACAAATTTTTTTTAGTATAAATATAGCCCAAATATTGCGTGGGACATATTCATATTTTTAAAAAGTATTTGTTTATGTTGGGTTTTTTAAACATAATGCTATTGCATACTTAATTGACTACACTATAGAATAAACATAACTTTTTTTTTTTTTTTTGAGATGGAGTCTCATTCTGTCACCCATGCTGGAGTGTAGTGGCACCATCTCAGCTCACTGCAGCTTCCACCTCCCAGGTTCAAGCGATTGTCCTGCCTTAACCTCCTGAGTGGCTGGGATCACAGGCGTGCACCACCACACCTGGCTAATTTTTGTATTTTTGTAGAGACGGGGTTTTGCTATGTTGGCCAGTCTAGTCTTGAACTCCTGATCTCAGGTGATCTGCCCACATTGGCCTCCCAAAGTGCTGGGATTACAGATGTAAGCCACCACACCTAGCCTAATGCCCTGGGAAACCGAAAACCTTAAGTGACTTGCTTTATTGTGATATGCATTTTTATTGCAGTGGCCTGGAATCAAACCTACAATCTCTTCAAGGTATGACTATACAAGTTATCTTATAAACTAAAACCAACTTTTAACACTGTTGAGTGTTTTTACATCCGCTAGTTTGCATTATCTTATCTTACCATCTTTGGGGCACTTTAAGGAATTTTAAAGAAATCCATCTAATGGTACTACAGACTTAATGTGCATTTATAAATGATTATACTCAAAGGTAATCTTTCCCCAGCACTTCCTATATTATGGGCAGTATGTTAAATGCAACACTGGGCTTATTGTTCAGAGCAGGGATTCTGGTAACAGATACCTAGATTCAAAGTCCAACTCTGCAATTTACCAGCTGTGTGATGCTGGGCCATTATCTCACCTCTCTATCCTTCAGCTCTTTATCTGTATAATGGGTGAGGATAATTGAACTCTCTACCTAAAGCACTGGCCTCTAGTAAATGGTAACAAATGTTAACATACATCATATCATGTTGTGGGGTCCCCGGGTTCTTCCCACTTTTTTCTCTGTTCTGACTGAAAAACACAAGGGGCCTAACCCCTCTGTGACCCAGCCAGCTGCATGTTTTCCTCTGCAGGTATGCACTCAGCTAGGGCCTTGAACATTCTTTTTAAGTTATTACTCAACACACTAAAAATACTTGCCCCGCCCTAAGCCAAATTCCTTAAACCCTCATATAACCTGCATAACTCGAGCAGGAGGTCAATGCAAGAGAAGCAGCAATGCCCAATTGAGACCTGGGCATTTTCACTTCATCTGGTTTCCACAATAGCAATCAAATGTAGATATAATTATCTGTCAGTGTGAAAGCTGGGACATAGAAAGGTTAAATGACTTGTGTGTTAAGAAAATGCCGTAGCCAATAAAATAAAATACCTACGAATACAGCTAACCAGGGTCATAAAATGACAATGACAATGACAATTACAAAACACTGTTCAAAGAAATCAGAGATAACACAAACAAGTGGAAAAACATTCTATGCTCATGGATAGGAAGGTAAATATCATTAAGATGGCCATACAGTCCAAAGCAATTTGTGGATTCAATACCATTCCTATTAAACTACCAATGCCTTTCTTCACAAAATGAGGAAAAACTATTTTAAAATCCATATGGAATCGGCAAGGCGCAGTGGCTCACGCCTGTAATCCCAGCACTTTGGGAGGCCGAGGCGGGTGGATCACGAGGTAAGGGATCGAGACCATCCTGGCTAACACGGTGAAACCCTGTCTCTACTAAAAAAACAAAAAATTTGCCAGGTGTGGTGGTGGGCACCTGTAGTCCCAGCTACTCGGGAGACTGAGGCAGGAGAATGGTGTGAACCCGGGAGGTGGAGTTTGCAGTGAGCCGAGATCACGCCACTGCACTTCAACCTGGGCAAGAGAGCAAGACTCCTTCTCAAAAAAAAAAAAAAAAAAATTCATACGGAACCAAAAATGAGCCCTAATAGCAAAGACAGTCCTAAACAAAAAGAACAAAGCTGGAGGCATTACATGACCTGACTTCAAACTACTGCAGGGTTGCAGTAACCCAAACAGTACAGTACTGGTACAAAAACAGACACATAGACCAATGGAACAGCATGGAGGCCCAGAAATAAGGCTGCACACCTACAACCATCTGATCTTCGACAAAGTTGACAAAAACAAGCAATGGGAAAAGGACTTTCTATTTAATAAATGGTGTTGCAATAATTTTCTAGCCATATACAGAAGACTGAAACTGGACCCTCCCTTCCTTATACCATTATAAAAATCAACTCAAGATGGATTAAAGACTTAAATGTAAAAGCTAAAACTATAAAAACCTTGGAAGATAATCTAGGAAATACCATCCTGAATATAGGAACTGGTAAATATTTCATGATGAAGAAAGACACCAAAAGCAATTGCAACAAAAGCAAAAATTGACAAATGGGATCTAATGAAGCTAAAGAGCTTCTGCATGGCAAAAGAAACTATCAACAGAGTAAACAGACAACCTATGGAATGAGAGAAAGTATTTGCAAACTATACATCTGACAAAGGTCTAATATCCGGAATCTATAAGGAACTTAAACAAGTTTACAAGAAAAAAACAGCACCATTAAAAACTGGGCAAAGGGCCGGGCATGGTGGCTCAAGCTTGTAATCCCAGCACTTTGGGAGGCCGAGGCGGGCAGATCACGAGGTCAGGAGATCGAGACCATCCTGGTCAGGAGATTGAGACCATCCCGGCTAACATGGTGAAACCCTGTCTCTACTAAAAATACAAAAAATTAGCCAGGCGTGGTGGAGGGTGCCTGTAGTCCCAGCTATTTGGGAGGCTGAGGCAGGAGAATGGCGTGAACCCAGGAGGCAGAGGTTGCAGTGAGCTGAAATTGCACCACTGCACTCCAGCCTGGGCGACAGAGTGAGACTCCGTCTCAATAAATACATACATACATACATACATACATACATACATACATACATAAAAGTGGGCAAAGGATATGAACAGGTACTTTTCAAAAGAAGACATACGTGCAGCCAACAAGCATATGAAAAAATGCTCATTATCACTAATCATTAGAGAAATGCAAATTAAAACCACAATGAGATATCATCTCACACCAGTCAGAATGGCTATTACTAAAAAGTCAAAAAAATAGGCTGGGCACAGTGGCTCAGCACTTTGGGAGGCCGAAGTGGGTGGATCACAAGATCGGGGGTTTGAGACCAGCCTGACCTACATGGTGAAATCCCGTTTCTACTAAAAATACAAAAATTAGCCAGGTGTGGTGGCACACATCTGTAATCCCCACTACTCAGGAGGCTGAGGCAGGAGAATTGCTTGAACCTGGGAGGTGGAGGTTGCAGTGAGCCAAGATGACACCATTGCACTCCAGCCTGGGTGACAGAGTGAGATTTCATCTCAAAATAAATAAATAAATAAATAAATAAATAAATAAATAAATAAATAAA